>NC_090193.1:37596822-37619322 GCF_024679245.1 Pseudorasbora parva
TGGGTTATTTTTGCATTAACACCTTTTTGATGAATTGTGTGTTTTGTTTCACAGAGTTTATTTTCTGTATTATGAATTTATTTAATGGATTTCTTGTGTGATTTTGGATGGTTTGATACCCAACTCTTGCTTGGTTAACTTGTCTGTAGAGCATCCTGTGTAATGTATATCTATATAACTGCTCTGTAAAGCCACCAATAAATCTTGGGGAGTTTGTATTTAAATGAACCTGTGTTGATGTTTATTTCAAGGTGGGCCTTGTTACATACATTTTCTACAGTTCTAGAATTCTGCATGAGATTCCAAACTGGAATTGCAAAATTTCCTAACTGAACGAAAAAGCAAGAGATAGAGTTTGACTCCATTCTGGAGTTCTAGAGCTGGAATGACAGGAATAGCTTTAGATAAAGCAGCTTTGCTGAAAACGCACAGAGAACCCGAGAGAGAACAGGACTCACCCTGGCAGGTCTTGCCGTCCTCCTTGAGCTCTTGACCAGCGGGACACTTGCAGTAGAAACTTCCAATAGTGTTACAGCACAGAGCTTCACACCCTCCGTTGGTCTCTTCACACTCGTTCACATCTGACAGTGAGAGAGAACAAACACATTACAGTCTGAAATACAGAGCCTTTACAGATCTGGACAATCGTCTCCATATGGCTCCAGATGTGAACGCATTCATACAGAACAAGTATGAAACTTCACGCCTCTGCAATTGACAGGATTGTTCAATCAAGCATCATTTTATAAAAATAAAATACAAATGTTCTTGCAACCACTTACACTGTCTTCAGAAAATCTAGGTCATCTGAGGTCTCAACAAGCACTTATTGGTGGAAATTCATTGCCAAACTAAAACATAATACTTTGTTTCAATGCGCAGTCTTTCCATCTCAAAAACAACCTAACAGTCAGAATAAAAAGAGATTTAGCCCATGACAGTCTGCTGCCAACAAGTAAATCATGTGTCATTAAAGACTCATTCAGCTGATCTTCAATTTAACTGAATTTGACAAGTTTTTTTTTAATATTGTTTAGTTGAAGCTACTGAAATCTGGACCGCCGGTTAAGTTTTCATCGGAAAGTGCTCATGAGAAAGCGTCACTTAGGCAGTTTTTCAGTTTCCATATCTTTACTCTTTATGAGCATTTTGATGCTTGTAATGTCAGAAGGTTTGATGCATTTTTGCTATGAGAAAATACAAGTATTATAGTCCTAAAAGCAGAAAGTGCTTTCTCTCCATGCTCAACAAAACCACTTATTTTTTCCAGTGGACACAAATCATCTCAATGGGGTGGTGAGGGATGTTTCGGCATTTAATTGGCACAATCACTGACCTCAAACCACTTTAAGTTCATCAAAAAAATGAAATTGCTGGAAAATGATGTCCTTCAACAGGCCAACCAGCCTCACAGCGAGAGGTTTCGCCATTCATTCAGGTTTCAACACAGATGTTTAACAACTCCCATCACACATCCAGCTCACACACTCAAACACATGGAGATGTTTATGAGAAAATCGGTTTGTCGGTTTCCCAAAACATTATTTCTGTAAAATCCTCGCCACAACAAATTGGCCCCTGAAGAGCAGAGCGATGTGTGCAGGAGGAGGGAATTAAACATAATGAATCAGTGAATGGATTTCCTGGTCACACCATTACACATGTAGAAAACTTCTGAGGTTTATAAATCTTTGAGAAAATCTGCTCAATATGTTTTAGTTTGACGTGTAAAGGTAGAATACAATGCTTCACAAGTGCAATTCAAAATACAAGTTAATGCATTATGGAAATAAAGACTAGGCTATGGTGCAAACCATAACTCTAATATTAGAATATCAGCTTCATGGAAAACATAATCTGATAATAACTGATAATAAGAGTTTAAAATAAGGTTCTATGCATTCATACTATATCGTTGCTGTAGGGCGGAAACCTCATACCACCAAAAACCCTACTTTCAGGAAATGGGAAAAACCTTGCGGTCAAGGTTGATACCGTGGCTGAACTGTGGTCAGACATTTAAAAAAAATTTTACCAAAAATCAAGCTCAAATAATTTCGGTGGAGTTACGAGGTTTGACTGACAGGTTGAGGACCCAATGAAGTTATGAGGTTTCATCACGTTCTTTTTTTTAATTATTTTAATTTCTTAGATATTTGCAAAATCCACAGACAGATGTAAAAGGTGACCAATAGTAATGATTTATGAAAAGAAAAAAATGACGAAATATGGAGATTCAAGGTTTCCGCCCAGCAGACACAAAGTGCTTTATTTATCATGAGCTAACAATAAAAAATATATCAATTTTTACATCACTTAATATTACAAATAAACTACTGAAAAAAATTGTATTAATAATTAGTTCTAAATGCAGTAGCTGATTACATAATGTTGTAGAAAAACATTTCATGGGAACAAAACACATTATTGCATCTAAAATATATATATATATATTTTTCTCTCTCTCTTTTCTTGCATTCTAATAAATATGGCATTGTATATTACAAATATTGTTGGCTCTTTGACTAATTATTTTTTGTTCCTGTTTTGTTTAAATCCCTTAAAGGAAAAATTTAGTGTGTGTAGACCTCTCACGACTGTTTTAAAGATCCGTTCTTCGCATGTTTTCGAAGCTTTGATTATGTTTACAGTGTGCAATATAACATGAGTTCATGTTTTGCGTGTAAAAAAAACACAGTTTTTTTCACACAATTGACTTATCTGTACAGCGCTGTTTCCTCTGTCCTAAAAACGTTCCTTGTTCTATGAAGTCCCTCCTTCAGAAACACGTAACGAGTTCTGATTGGGCCAGCGCTTCCCGTGTTGTGATTGGACAGCAGCTTAGCGCACTTTGCCCGGAAAGGTCCCGCCTCTTACCATAACGGGGCGATGCAAGCGCTGAATGCGCGCTCTTCTCCATGTGGGAGAGCAACGAGACCACGCCCCCTATTTTGCGTGTTCTTGTGGGCGGAGGGTTAGTCAACAAACGGTTTTAGTGACGTCATTACAGCAGGAAGTGCAGCGGTGTAGTCCAAACCAGACGCTCGCTGTAGGCTTTGAAAGGGAACTTCTGTTAAATAAAATATCTCGCTTGGCATTGAACTTTGAGCTTAATCATTTTACAGGTATTATTTATGCTCTAACAGTTGACACTAATTAAAGTTTGAAAGATGGAATCGCGAAGAACGGGACCTTTAAAGATGGCTCATTATTTCCATTCACTCCACGTTCTCCCTTATGGGCTCTTTCCAAAGCCACGCCCCCAAAACACATGAACGCGCCTCACCGACCAATCAGCTGGAAGACGCATTATTTACCTGAGAGGAGCGGTGTGCATGTAGTGACATCATGTCAGAATCACATTCACATGTAATACAAAATCGAACTTTATCAGTATGAATATAAACAAATAAGATGTCTTTTAGTACTCACTGTCAAGCTAGAATATCGATACTGCTCAGGTTTAAAATATATTTTTGTTTGATTTGGTAACGAGCTAGTTATATTTATAAGGCAAAGAAAATGGGTAGCATCATGTTTTCCCAATAACATCAGTTATACTGTGATGAAGATGAATTTTGGGTAAGATTCATAACATATACTGTGTTTTGCATGTAAGAGTTCCCATGATGAAAGCATTGTTGATTAGTAGCAGCTAAAGCTAACTTAGCTCTAAAAAAAAAGTCCCTGGATGCGTGTACTAGCTCTTACACATGCATTTTGTTAAGTTAATTTTGCAAAATTCAACTCAACAGCGATCAACTTGAGCTAAGCATATTGAGTATTTATCATCTCTACTAATGGCTAAGTGTATAACATTGTAACTTTATGCTAAGTAATGTTATGTTAGCTATATTAGGCAGCTTCACGTGCTCTTGATACATGCTTCATGAAAACATAAACCAAAAATATTTATAATCAAATCAAAAGGAAAGATGACCTGTCCAGCAGAAATACAGCCAGCAATGAGTCGTTTTTCAGGTCCCTCAGTTCTCACCATCGTTAAAAAAACCCACGCAGATATTTCCTCGCGTTTGATTTCTTTGTTTATCCAAAGACTTTCTGTGCATTGCCTTTTCTCGTACTGTCTTCCTTTTTTGCATTGTTTGCCTTCGCTGACTGCAAAACCCTGCACTGTGAATTTTAAATGCTCTTTCTCTGCCATTATTTTGCCGAGGTCGCCATGGTAGCGAGAGAGAGTGATAGTCGCCCAAGCCAATCATTTGTTTCGTCCCGAACGAAGATAATGAGCTGTTTTTATTACAGATTAAAAAGTGTAGAGTCACTCGGTTTTTATACTCTCTTTTTCAGAGTACTTACATTTGAATTATGTATTGACATATAAAGAAAGCTTAAACACATTTGGACAAAAGTGTTTTGGATCAGTCCTACCTACCCTACCTTTAATTAATTGGTCTGCTAAATGCTTAAATAACAAAAAACATACTTTAACAAAAAGTTAATTAGGTTATTTTTATATTACTTTATTAATAACATTTACATTAATAATATTTTATTAATATTAACTTAATTGTTCAATTGTGTTAAGTTAACTATTGCATTAACTAATGGCTAATGTCTACAACCAATATTGTAACGTTTTAAAGCTTCAGCTGTCAATCCTGCAAAAATGATGTCCATGAGAATAACATGAGGGACAGATCAGTAATTCATAACATCAACCTTCACATGTAGTCGTCTACATCCAGACTGTAACATCAACAAGGAAATGGAGACAAACCACATTCCTTCACGAGAGGTCACGACCCCGTTCATGACCCGAGACCAACCTGCTGGCCAAGGACCTGAAAGAGACACCCTGGAGGAACAGCAGCGTTATCTTCCCGCTTTAGGCCACACACCTGCAGGGAGACGCAGGGTGTGAAGGGCGTCAGCGGCGCTGTGCAGGGTCAGTGAGGTCAGGGGTCATGTCCACATAATGAAGTCTGCCAAGCATTAGCGGCGCTGTGTAACATACACTGAAAATGAACTAATCAATCCCAAAACAGTCAAAAATCGTTTAGAAATAATTTAGAAACCATCACGGTAATCATCTCAGTATATTCACTTCATAATCTTACGAGTGATAACTTTTATACATTTATATTTTTTAAATACATTTTTCCCATTGGGGTTTTTAAAAAGTCTTTATTAAAGCAGCACTAGGTAACTTTTCACCCTTGGTAATATATTTTCAAGACTCTTGTGATGATACATCGGCTTACAATAGGTTGAATGACACGTCTGCCATAGCCTGATGGGGTCTGTCTCGTTTTTAATCGTACTTTTAAACTTCGGGTTTCGGGTAGTAACCCGAGAACAAAAAGAACTACCAAATTCGACTGCTTTACGGCATATACGTCACTTCCACCAACACACACACTTCCTTACATTCGGACGTGCGAGCCCAACTTTGTTTGTCGGATAATATAGTCATGTCCGAAGCAACACAGATAAATAAGAAAGAAAAGGTTTTGTTGGAGGAAAGCAATAAGAGGAAACGAAAAAGTGATGTGATTAAAGGCAGGACGAGGATCAGCATGTGACCAGCGTTTGCTCGTCGGCGTGAGCTGAAGGAGGCGTGCCCGACCGATGCTGTCCTGCTTGTTACGGTGATTACCGACCACTCAAACATTGAACTGAAGTATCATATAGATTCTGTAAAACGGTAACCAATAGACTACTATAATGACGCTGGCTTGTAAACGTGAGCATAGTGATTATTTGGCGTTTGAAAAAAATAAAACCCATGAAGTTATATTCATATGACATGCTGAAGCATATGGCAGTGACTGTACCTGGGATGAAGACATTTCACACGCGACGCCAGAAGAACACCTGCATGTGAACTCCTGCAGTGTTCAGGGGAACTGTTAGTGCTGCACCAACCCGTGGCGCCGCTTTTATGAAGTTATTTGGCCCACGCCGCACCACTGTATATATTTTTACAACCTGCCGCGCACCCGCGACCATTAAATAGACATACGGGGTCCGCGGGTTATGAGACGGCCGACGCATTACTAGTTCAGGGCTATCAGGGCTGTCATGTCAACAAATGCACGCGCGATGGCATCCCCTGTTGTAGGACGACAGATCTTATGACAGTAGTAGGGGACATTATTTTTTCCCAACTGTAGGGGGACCCCGAGAGCAAAAGTTACCCAGTGCTGCTTTAAAGCGTTATAAGCCACTTCATGGAAGTGGGCGGAGCTAGCAAGCTATTTTGGCACTTGTTGCTTGTTTTGACTCTGATTGGTGTAATTTTCTGTACAGAATCATGGGTAATGTAGTTGTTAGGAATTCCACCGTTAAATGCGAAAATTATAAAACTAAGTTGAAATAATGCAGGCAGAAGGACTACTTATTTATTTATTCTTTTAAGATCTGTAATAATCCTTTTCTGCAATTGATTTATACTTGTAGCAGAGGTTTGCTATGAATATTGTCTCCTTTTTTTGTATTTTTTTCCATATTGCACAGATTTTTGTTGTATGAAGGGTCTTGTTGTCTGTTATTGCCTGTTTTAGAAGTCTGAAAACCATAATAAAAATAATAGACTAAATAATGCATGCTAATACCATCGATTAACAACCTCTGAGCTCACAGTAGAGCTGTCTTTAAAGGTTTAGAAGTCATCGTTCACAATTAATTTCCCTATGGAGAAAATGAATGGAGTTTTTACATCCGTAACCCGGACGCTGTGCTCCTTTTCACATGCAAAGAGGTTAGCCAATCACAACAGACATCATTTATACTGTAACAATATACTTGTCTATCTAATTCAGAGAAATATTAACTTGCATTACATTTTTAGTTACATTATTAATAAAGATAATTTATGTATCAGGCAAATCTGACTTTATATCTCGTAATTCAGACTTTTTATCATGCACTTCTGAAGGGGAAAAAGTCAGAATTGTGAGATGTAAACTCACACTTGTGAGACAAAAAGTCGCAATTATCTTTTAAAATGTTTTATTCTGTGGTGGAAACAAGCTCTCATACCGTTTCCCCATTCTTAGACTAAATATATCTTCTTTTTTTCCTTTTAAATTACTTTTTATGATGTAAAATTACCAAGGTGTACATAAAAATGTGCTTAATAAACTTGCCATATAAGCTTACTGAGTGTGTTTCTGACAACAAAATCTGTCTAATTTCTGCAGTGAGAGTCTCGATAACATCTGCAATCTCGAGCGAGTCGCCTGGTGCAGATAAACAAGCTCATTCTGTTTAAATCAGCGCTCCAATGACTGAACCATTGTTATTGTGAAAGACATGATTTTATCTTAGAAATTACATTTCATCCTTCCGTCCTTCCTTCTAGAGCATAACTTTCAGATGCAGGTTGTGTTGAGACAATGTCATGTTTATATCTTTTTGCACAATGTGATTTGTCTTGACGGAAAACTGGCTGGGAATTTGATGGAGTGGATTCAATGATGTTGGCGGCTTCATGTTACAACACACAAACAGACCTCTGACATCACTAACAAAGAGCCAGCTGATGTTTAAATGGATATTCATCAGATCCTAACTCGGAAAACACATATCAATAATCTTTATGTTCATGTTTCATAACTAGAGACTGTTGAGAAGTGTCTTTCTAAGCAAAAAAAAAAAAGAGTAAACAATGACCATTTTCATTTCATTTCCTTTGCCTCTGCAGGAAAAGAATTCATACGGAATGTTTCTGGTTCTGTAAGTTATAAATCTATTATCCCGAACACACACAGATGTGCAGATATGCACACAACACACACATAAAACTTGATATATGTTTTACTGCTTGAGAAAATCTGTTTAACCTCTAGTCTGAGCCTTTGCCATATGTGCATCTAATGCACACAAACCACTTGTCAGAACCACTAAATCTACGGCAAAAGTATAGCATTTCTTCTATATTCGTGTTTTCAAACATGCTTATACTGATACTCTGGTTTTGAAGAATGAACTACGTCAAGATAAAAATGCAACAGAAAAAACACATTTATTTTTGACATTCCATCAGACCTCCAGCAATCTCTCAGACCCTTTTATGTGTTAAACTGTGAGACTCTCAGAGAGATTTGTGCGTGTTTGCATTCCAGACGTGCATTGTGTGACTTCCTCTCATGCAGTCAAAAATGTGTTTCTATGTAGACGGGGGTCCGTACCGTAACTTGGCACAGCTGTTGGATCCTACGGGTCAGACAGAGCCAAAGAAAAGCGTCCAGATAGCATCTCTAAGGGTCACCAACATCAGAAAGATACCAGCCGTCCAGCACATAAATACACTCATCAGGGAAGCCAAAGGCATCTGGCTCAAACTCACATCTGGAAGGGCACGACTGTCTTCCAGTGTTTAAAGCTCTGCAATCTCAATTTATTTCTTATACTTAGAAACTGCTGAAGAAATATAAAGAAAAAAGGGAAAAATCACGTGCCTCATCCATCATCATTGACACTGTAGCTACTGTGCAACAGAGAGTACACACTGCCCCCTGCTGTCTACATAGTGCACTTAAAATAAGCCAGCAGAAAAAAAAGGGCCACAGTTCAAGACATATGAAATACTGCAGCCACACATAATCCATAACAACTGCCACTGTCATAACTCTCTAAACAAAATATCAACCACATCTGTTCACATGCATTAATAAGACGGAGTCTCACTTATCTAATGTTCATTTTAAGATGGATCTCTTTAGACAAAGAAAGTCAAATTTGTATAACTACTTCATGCAACTGAACCGTACAGTCCAACCGCACATTTTAAAACCATGCAAAGAATTTCTAACACGAGTTATGGGATGGTATACAGCTGTTTTCTTCACCTGTAGAGCAGATTGCGAAGATGACCCTCTCTAACGCCAATGCACTCAAAATAACCGAGTTCCCCAGGCTTGCATTACTTTGATTCATCTCCTGATAACAACAACAAAACATATTCATGACATGCAGATATCAAAGCATAACTCACCAACTAATAACAGATCGTTGCAGACGGCCTCCAGCGCTGACCGCACCGTTTATTTAAAGCAGAGAGCGAATAAACTAGACCATCTCTGTTCTCTCGACCACATAAAACTCGACTCCCGCTGTGAATCTGTATCAGAGACTTTTACAGCTAATCATTTGTGTTTATCCTCAAACATCTGCAGCTGCTCTGCTCAGATCTTAAATAAATGCATGTGGCTTTTAAATGAATCTATAGTTGATAGTGTCATTTGATTTGTGGTACAAGCACAAAGAATCTCGCAAACTTGCAAAGCATTGGGCAAGTGTTCGTGTCTGTGTACTTGTATAAAAGATATTTCTGTTTTTAATGTGACCACATCTGTACACAGACACACACACATGCATGACTAACATCTGACAGGCAGCCGTGTATGTAGAGCCAACAATTATCTCCTTTATGATGCTTTAATTAAAAGCTTTTTTCAGCAGTTCCGCTTTGGATGGATGGATGGATGGATGGATGGATGGATGGATGGATGGATGGATGGATGGATGGATGGATGGATGGATGGATGGAGACAGCAATGAAACTACATGAAGAGCCAAAAAATATATATATATATATACATACTTTTGCTTATATCTTATGCTTCTCAGCTGTTTCTCCTGAGAAAAAGACCCCAGTTATCTCACGTGTCTCCTCTAGAGTTTCAGAAGAAATCTCAATAATGTCCTAAACTGTGCTCAAATTTGCCAAGATACCAATGATAGCAAACTGAAGAAAGAGATCTCGATATGAACTCAATCATTTCTCATCAAAGTTCTTCCAAGAGCAAACGATCTGAGCTGCTCCTCACGCTCCTTGTGTAACTCTTACTGTATGTCAGCAATCATCTCATTTCAGTTTATTTTTATTTCTCCAAAGGAATTAAAGGGGGGGTGAAACACTCACAGAAACTTCAGTCAATCTCATGTCAATCTTGAGTACCTATTGAGTAGTATTGCATCCTTCATATCTCCGAAAAGTCTTTAGTTTTATTATATTTATTAAAGAAATATGGGCTGTACCGAGTCTTTCCGGAAAAAAACGAGCGCCTGGAGGCGTATTGATTAGATCTTTATTGTCATTGTAAATGTTTATACAACGAAATTATGTTCGGAACAATCTAATTAGCAGCATAAAAACAATTAATACAAAAATATACATTCAGTCCATAATATAATAAATACATTAAAAACACACAAGTTATGGCACAAGATCATGTGTGTCCCGAGCCCATTAGCCAATTTTTAGGACACATTTTTACCCACGGGGATCATTCATTAATGGACATGGTCCAATAATGTCCAATATAGTCCGTTATTGCACATAGCCCAGGTATGACAGCTTTATCTGCATATGTATGTATGTGAATGTTGTATGCATACATGCATATAAATATGTCTACATGTTCTTTGGGTAACTGAATGTTAGTGTTTTCGGTGAAAGTTACTATGACTTCTGCAGCCTGTCCACAGCTCTTGGGAAGAAACTGTTATGTAGCCTGTTGGTATGTGTTCGCGGAGTTCTTAATCTACCTGAGGGGAGAGTAGTGAAAAAGTAGTTTCCAGGGTGTGAGGGGTCCTGCTGGATATTTGTAGCCCGTGTGAGAAGACGGTTTGAATGGATGTCACTCAAATTTGAAAGTGGAGAGCCGACAATCCTTTCGGCGGTCTTCACAACCCGCTGCAGGGCTATTTTTTCCGTAACGGTGCAGCTGGAATACCACACAGTACAGCAATAAGTTAGAACACTTTCTATCGTGCAGCGGTAGAAGGTGATCAGCAGCCTCTGGGGAAGCTTGTTGCGTCTCAGGGTCCTTAGAAAGAAAAGTCTTTGCTGGGCTCTCTTGACGATGCAGGTGGTGTTTAAAGTCCAGGTCAGGTCCTCAGTAATATGAACTCCCAGAAACTTAAAACTTGAGACTCTCTCTACCTCCTCTCCATTAATACATAGACCACTGTGGGATGTTTTTTTGCTTCGCCTGAAATCTATTATGATTTCTTTTGTTTTTTTTGTATTAAGAATGAATAAGAGATGTATCGTGTGGGCGGAGCTAAAGAATGACGATCGCGAACAAAGCGGTGACGTCCTCAAGCGTGGAGAAACTCATGGCTATTGATCTCAGCTAATAGATATTTGATCCAGAATCAAATCTGAGGCAGAAATTAATTGAACAGGAGAAACAGCAGTACGTCTGTCTCTGTGGTATGGACTGTATTTAGTGGCCTGTCAACATTTGTGTGTCTTTACTCGCAGTTTATGAGGACATGATTCGGTTTATGGACTATTGTATACGACTAAACCTTAGCAGTAGCAAGCAAAACGGTTTTGCACGTCAGTGTAAGGTTATACATAGAACAACGCGATCGTGTCGTTTACTGATGTTTACTCACGCGACGAGCCAACAGCACAGACATTTGAAGCAGTTTTACTCACCGGCTGCTTCCAAAGCAGGACCGAACCTTTATCGCTAGGACCGCTCCGTCAAAAACGCACTTCTTTGGTATGATTTGGTGAAGTCCTGACAGCAGTGAACGGTGGAGATCCACTTTGCGACGCGTCATTTCTGCGTTCAAATCGGTTCAAATGCAGCGCTGCCTTCCCGGAATCCTGTGCTGAAGCGTTGAAGTCGCTTGATGTCAATAAAGTGGAGCGCGGCGCGACAAAAGTGGTCACGGACGACTGGATCTGCACCTGAGGGAGTGTTTACGGCGTGCATTTCCTCTCTCGCTCTAGTCACGCGCGCGCACCCTACCGGGAGAAGAGCCGTATGGCCCATACTAGGACCTTCCGCTCTATTAACGTCAAGTAGACCCATACTCGAAAAAAACTCTCTGAAACTTGTGAGAAACCGGAAGGAGTATTTTTAACACAGAAATACTCCATCAAACGTCCAACATTAGTTTTTGAAACTTTGTCTATGTTTAGGATGGGAATCCAAGTCTTTAACAGTGTAAAAAGCTCAATATGCAGGAAACAGCATTTCACCCCCGCTTTAAGAGAAGCATCTCAGACAAAGATATTAGCACAATAATTAATTCCAAAATTAAATATTTACCAGCATGCCCTTGGCAAAGGAAACTTGGCAGAGCACGTCGTCTAACCATACAAAGAATGACGGATTATACAAATACTATCTCTGAGCGATTATTTTATAAACTCTCGTAATCACAAAACCTTTCCAGAGAATTTCTTGCAATGAGTTCAACTAGACAAAAACCATTCAAATTCCTCACATATCTGTCTTTCGGAACAGCTGTGTTTTGTTTTTACACAATTCTTCTTCCCAAGGTGTGTGTTGACAAGAGTGAAAACCACTGAACAGACACATTGAGGACAGACAGAACTCGTCCTTTCAGATTATTTTGGGATTTTGGACACATTTGAGCAACTATGGGATCTAAACACCCCTAATAACGGCTCAAATGTGTCCAAAACACAAAAAAATGAGTTTTTATGAAGACCAAACACACTTTATAGGGGCTCAAACGCCCTCTGAGCACATCTACGGAAATGTTCCTTGTTTTTTGGTTAAGGAATCTTATTATGTCTCTCAGAATTTGTGTCAGTTCTGTTAATGATGCTTTGACATTATTCAAACTTAATTAGACGCCCTCCTGGCCGCCCTGTCAACCCGGTGGATCTGGCTTTGTGCATTGATGTGTGTGTGTTTGTGTGAAGTGTGTGGCCAAATCAGCATTGTATATACACACATACACACTTGTGCAAAAGAGCGAATTAGAGTGAATTTCCCGACAGCCCCATCTCAGTTGGATGCCCACCGCATACGTGAGAGACTTAACAGCAGAGCAGATTTGCACCGGATGGTTTGACAAGACTGAGTTCAACCAGACGCCACACACCCCTGTACTTCTTTCTCAGGGTCTCTTATGGTCTCTGAGTTGGTGTCTTTCCAACGCAGCACAAAAAAACGTTGATGTCCAGACAGAAGATTTGTTTTCATTTGCTCTCAATCCGGTCTGGTTTACAAAGCTCCTGGTGTTAACAAGAGACAAAATATGTTTCACAAACGCCGCAGGGCTGATCTTTAACCCGCGCTCTGTATCTGAGGGCTACCTGTTTGGGCCTGACGGACTTGGGAATGTTGAGTTGGAGCCTGTAGGGATCGGAGGAATGTCCAAATTACTGCATAAGCTGCTCCGAGTATGTGGATCATGTGAGTTAACTGACTAGGGAATGACCCACTGTTCACTTTGCTAGTCTGTTGATTTAACATGCTAATTTAATTAATAAGTTATCAAAAAAAAAAAAAAGTTGATTGGCGACGAAAATGATGCAAGGCAACAACGATGCAAGCAAGTTACTTATTTAGAGTATAATTTCTTAAATTAAAAAAAAAGTTATACATTATATATAGGAACATTATTATATACAGTGGCTTGGCTTCCACTAATTTTCTTAGTGATATTATGAGGAAGTGGCGTTTTTGTACTTGAAACTGCTTTATTAGCAAAAGTTGTAAGCAATATTTCTACTTTGGATGGAAGCATAGCTAATGGCTTTGGCTTGACTCAGTAAAGCAGGTGCAGACGAAGGTCGTTGCATGAGTGTGTAGGTAAGAAGTTTCGCTGACAGACTTTGATCACATCTCAACCTGACAGAGCTGCCTCTAGGGTACAGCAATCATCATGACACACACACACTGCTCAAACACACATAAAACATCATGTCATGTCTACTGTAAACCATGATCAGATATTAACTGCTAAGTTAATATAAAATCAAATTTGACTATTTAGTTTGTTAATCCATGTGTCTAGACTTATTGTGAGCGATTCATCAGAGCAAATTATTTCCCCCACAAACAAAATGTCTTCAGTGCTACACACGTTCACCGAGCCATTGCTAGGCATTGTTTACAAGTAAAGGAAATGCCAACTTTTCACAATTCAGTCAATTATTGATGCCCAAGCTAAACCCCACACTCATTTTCTCCTTTTAAACATCCCGTCTCACTTCATAACATCCTATTAAAGAGGTAAAATGTGAAAGCCATTTTGTGTTTAAACTGAGATATTACACTCAAAATAGGAAACCTAATGCATAAATGTAGTTTTGGTGTCATACATCCCAGAATGAAGGCGCTCTCCATCTGTCAGCGCAGTAAAGACAGCTGGAGTCTCACTCTGAGACCACCGTCAACTTCAGGTCTTCATGCACCTGATGCCCGGACCCAGAGCGACCATGATGGACCTTTCATCAGGTCAAACACAGCCTTGGAATTTTCAGCTTAATTACGAAAGATTAAGGAATCCAACTCCAGCAAGAGAAAGGCACAGAGAAAACTCATTCTGACTGGAGGTTTTCAGCACCAGGAAACTTTAAAGATCTACAGGCTAAAGATTCTCTCCTGGCAGCAAAATAAGGAAACAAACAGGAAGAAGCCAGACAGGAAACAGGGATTGTGGGTTTATCCAGAGGCAGGTTTACTGTGGCAGTAATGAGAGAGTCCCACTGGTCTCTCTGATACCATGAGCAGCCATTCCCGAGTTATTTAAAGGGGTCCTATTATACATTTACAACTTTCTTTATTTTATTTTATTTACCTTTATTTTACCAGGAAGTCTCAGGACTCTTTAGAGTGTGATGTTGCAGTTTGAGCATGAAAAAAAGTATATAATATATCATTGTGCACTGTTTCCGAACGCCTCTATTGTAGTCTCATGTTTTCTTTCGTCCCAATATTAATATGCTAAAGGGACGGGGCCTGGTTGAGTTAGTAGTGTGTTGAAACTGCCGGTTATGGTAAGGGGTGGGTCATTTCCAAACACGATCAAAGCGCTTGACCAATCACCGCACACTGGTCAAGCCAACCAATCAGAGCTCAGTGTGCTTTTCAGAAGGAGGAGCTTCATAGAGACAGGAACTAAACAGAGCGTTACTGACAGACTGCACTCTAAAAAATAATTCAGTGGCTTAGTAAATATCACAGTAATAATTAACTTTATTAACTTAATAAAATCTCTCAATATCATTTACTTGATGGTTTTAGTTAAACATACCAAAATAATTGACTAAAAATCCAACAGTTAATTTTGTCTAAAATGTATAGTTATATTTAAGTTTTTTTCACTAAAATAATTTAGTATTCAAATAACCAATTATTTATTTTAAATATACTTAATACATTTGCAAAATTTATTTCAAAATATTTGAGAATGGAGAATTAAACTGATCTGTTTCAAGAACCACAAATATTGCTTAATTAAAATCAAGATTATTAATATTTAACTCACACTGAAGAAATTGATTAAGTTTATTCGATTAAAACAATGCACCCCTCCCCCACCCTCTGACGCGAAGACAGCTCGACGGTTGAGTGAGGGCGGATATTTGAATTCTCCTCAGTCACCCGAGCAGTTTCTTCTTCTCAGCGTCGCAGAATTGGGGCATTTCCTCTGTGAAATTCAGGTTTGTATGTTTTGTTTTATCTATATAATCATTACTGTGCTAAAAGGCATTTTATTTAATTCAAAACAACATACAGGGACAGTGTGAGTCACCTTAAGTTAACGTGTGGCATTGGTCTTTGAAACGCCTGCTGTGTTGCTCAAAACACACAACTTTATTCGTAAAGATAATGAATATAATGAATTTGGATGGTAAAATCTTATTAAAACTGGGCACTGTTTGTTTATTGTCAGGTTATGGAGTCTGGCGCCTCGCAGCATCTTTCAGCTACGAATGAAACGCAGGACAGCGGTCTAAAGTTCAAAGTCCACCCGCAGACCGCTAACGTTAGTCCATCTCAGGCTCGAGAAACAGCGCTGATACGGTGGAAATGGGATAACAGACCGGTTGATTACACTTGAATTACTTTTAAATGTTTCATTTTTACTTCTAAAATGTTTGTTACATGAGTTTAAATGTTGTAAAATAACGTATGTCAAAACAGTAATATATGCTGTAACGTTTACGTTTTTTGCTGTACTCGTCGACAATAAAGGCCATGTCATGTATAAGTGTGTTTGTGTGGACTGTGGAGTATTTTACAAAGGTTTAGAGGAAATTAAAGTTATACTATACAAGTTAGTAATACTCATAAATAAAAACAGTTCATATTAGTCATAAATATTGGTTTTTAAAATGCTTTTTACCCAATTTTTTCTACTCAATTGAATTTGTTAATGTAACAAATGCAGTTACTCAGATCTACTTCATTTTTTTACTTACATTTACTCAGTTTTTATGGTGTCTTTAATTAATTTCACTGCTTTAAAATTTACTCAATTTTTTTAGTGTAAAAATGTTTCACCAAAAAAATTTAGTAAATCATAGTATTAGTTTTTAGAGTGTGGGAAGAGACGAGCTGCAACAATGGAGAATATGGGGGAAATCATCAACTTTAAAGAATGAAAACCTGTTCTAGAAGAGCCCTAAAAAGTAAAAAAATAAGATGTTTTATATGCGTTAGATGAAGAAAATCAAGCCTGTTCGGGATTTTTTATATCTTAATGATGATTTATTTACTTCTACTTTCTCCATTATTATTATTATTTTATTTTCCACTGTTATTAATTACAATTCTTCTCAAAGGTGATTCTAAATACATTATCATTGCAATAGAACCACTTACGATCAGAAAATGCTGAATTTATTTTCAATATTATTTTTCCACATTTAATTTTTTTTTTTTTAAGATCATTTGCATTATGTTTATCAGAGTTCTTAAAATGACACAAAAATTAAAACTGAAAAAGTTATGTGGGGTTAAAGTGACAATTTTTATCGAAATTTTCCATTTTGGGGTAAACAATTAGTTTAACTTCCTTAGCTCTGGGACCATTTTTGGGGATTTCCGCCTGGATCGGGCCCAACCCAAATTGAAAAGCTTCCCATACCCACATACAGTGGTCTAAATATACACTTTTGGTGTCATTTTACAAGAAACCATTTAAAATTTAAATAAAACACTGTGATAAACTTGTATTACTTTTAACTTAAAGTGTCTGAGCTGTAACTGAGCTGCAAAATTGTGAATTTAGACTGTATGTGGGTATGGGAAGCTTTTCAATTTTGGTAGGCCAAATCCAGACAGAAATCGGCCCAGGGAAATTTAGTGTAAATAAGTTACTTTATGTAAAACAAATTCCAAAGTAATGCATATCTCCAGAAAGTAGACATCCTAAGCTTTCAAATGGGGTCAGAGCTTCATTTAAAATTAAGTATATATACTAGATAACACCATTCCAGATCAGGGTCCTCAGCGTTTAAGAGGTTAAGGAGGGAGTCTTATAATGATAGACTGTGAGAAAGGAGGAACCCGTTGTGCGTGTCGTATCAGCCCGATCTTTTCACGCTCGCCCTCTATTGTCCTGCTGTGGCCATTTCACCCGTGGAGAATTTTCTGGGTCATGGTACGCTGCACACGAACCAGATTTTTTAATAACTGATTAATTCCTTGAAACACACAATGTGGCAAATGTGACAGGAACGTCAATGAGTCTGTCTGCTTAGAGGTGGATTTTCCATTGGAATTATGCAGTGTGACATTACACATGCTGAAAAGGACTTGAAAAGTTCCCGGAAAAGGCAGCTCAAATTGATGTGCAATGACCGGAAAAACTGTAAAAAAGGATAAAACGTGTGACTGCGAGTGGCTGTCAAGCTGCCGATGACGAACATCAAAACGTAAAGCAGATATACTCAAACATTTCAGGCAATGATTTTCAGATTGTTGCATGACAGCCGACTATTTTAGAGTGATGTTTCACAGATCCATTGGCTGAATTACACACCACTCATGATGGAACGTGCAATGTTAAACATATGTTTTACAGATACGAGAAAGCAGACACGTGACCATGGATAAACTCTAGCTCAATTATTGTAAAGCCGTGTGGATGAGCTACTACTACAACTCCAGAGTTTCCCATGCAGGCCTGGTAACTATAGGACCAGGTCAAGGTGAGTTTAAGCTGTTATGTTCAGTAAACTATAACACAACCAAAACCGTTTAAAATGCATTTGAACCATCCGTTTCACTCAATGTGAATTCTAGACTTCAATCAGTTTGTGAAAACCTCTACATTACACAGATGTACAACTTTTACATTCCATAAAAGCAGGAGGTGCCTGAGGACATTTGTAGCTGGAGAAAAGCACAAACGTGCCTGAGCTAATGGCCCATTAAACAAACTTAAATAAAGCTCAGCACACAGGATGTGAAAGGAGAAATTAGCTGAGCAATTCACTTGGATTAAATCATTTATGTCCACTTTAATAGCCTGAAGACGGGCTGATAAAAAAAGCATTGAAAGCAATGGCTGTGAACCGTAAAGAACAGTAACGTTACTGGAGTCGGGTCAGAGAGGCCAAACTCTGCCATACAGAGTATTAGTAGTAACTCTGTAAACCCGAATAAGTTGGCAAAACTACAAAACAATTGAGGCAATCGGTTACATACTTTTTTTAAGTTAAGAAATAACCCTAAACTATCATAAAACATTAAAGGGGGGGTGAAATGCTGTTTCATGCATACTGATCTTTTTACACTGTTAAAGACTTGGAGTCCCATCCTAAACATAGACAAAGTTTCAAAAGTTAAGGTGGACGTTTGATGGGAGTATTTCTTTGTCAAAAATACTACTTCCCGTTAGTCATAAGTTTCGGCAAGTTTTTTTTAGATCATGGGTCCACTTGACGTTAATAGGTCGGAATTTCCTTGTATGGGCCGTACGGACAATTCTACCGGAAGAGCGTGAGAGAGAGTGAGAGAGAGGGAGAGAGAGAGAGAGAGAGAGAGAGAGAGAGAGAGAGAGAGAGAGAGAGAGAGAGAGAGAGAGAGAGAGAGAGAGAGAGAGAGAGAGAGAGAGAGAGAAAGAGCGAAAGCAACAGGCTACGCCCATCAAAGCGCTGGCTCGTAGGCTGCGCTGCACAGGTGATGTGACTTCAAGAAATTAACAATGTCACCAAATAAGTGCGTTTTTGGTTGCCAGACCAAGATAGTCCTGTACAGATGGACAGTGGATGGAATTTGCTTTTCCGGATCAGCAACTGAGTTGCGCAAAGGTTTATGTCTGTTCACTACATTTCGGTGCCAACTGTTTCATAAACAAGGCCCAGTTCGACGCCGGATTTTCCGATCGCCTAATGCTGAAGGATGGAGCAGTCCCAACGATAAAGGTCCCAACGTTAGAACCGCAGGCGGTGAGTGAGACTGCTTCAAATGTCTGTGTTTTTGCCTATGCTCATCAAGTAGCCCAAACATGATCACGTATAGTTAATTGATCAATGGAGCATGCGATGTGTAGTGCGTGTACATTTGTTTAGCTGGCCACTATATGTGTAACTTTATGTTTGTGTATTGTAAAAGCACTCCAAACAACAATACACAAAGAGGGGGGAAATATGTTGAACTAAATAAGCGCGCTTCCGCATTCAAATGCGCTACTATTCCGTGTCTTTCTATGTAAACACTAGCCTGCCGTGCAAAACCAGTCCGCTTAGTACAATTGTCTACACAAACCACGCGATAACACACACATACACGTTGTAACACTCGCGCTTGACATGGTGTTCTAAAAACGTGACGTTAAAGTTAAAATCATGGAATAACGGTTTGATTGTAGTCTAGCAAGAAGTGCACTTCCCACATGTACACCTTCAAAGACAAAAAATACGACGATATAATTCAAGAATAAATATGTAAATAACACAAGTCGCTAAGCATATTATATAGTTAGTGTATAACTTGTAACTTACCACATAGAGACGTCCTGCTCTAGTCGTTTTTGCTGCTGCTCCTGTTCAACTGCAGCCTCTGGGTCTGATTCCGGATCATAGATGTATGGCTGTATCTGATTAAAAGCCATATTTTTATTTTGAATAAAGTTTTTTCCCGCTGTTAGGGATGACACAGCTTTACGACGCACTCAACACAATAACAGCGGCGCGCACACGTCATTATTTAGCTCCGCTCACACGATACGCCCCCACCCGGTCGGCTTTTTTCGGAAAGACTCGGAACAGCGCATCTTTCTTATATAATTATAAAAAAAATAAAGACTTTTCGGAGATATGCATGATGCAATGCTACTCTATAGGCACTCAAGATTGACATGACACTGACTGAAACTGAGTGTTTCACCCCCCCCTTAAAACACTACTGAATCTCCAAGTTAACATTAATCTAGGGCTGTTTCGAATGCCATTTTTTGAGCTTCGAAGCTTAGGTGGCAATCAATATCGAATATTCGAAGCTTCGGTGGGTGGGGCTAAATATATAATAATAGTGTCGGTTTGCATTTGTATCATCTTTCACGACTTCACGTTTCACTCTTCGGCATCGTAAATGTGTTGCGGCAGACCCAGTGGAGTGCAGTGTTGCATTTGGTGCAATATGATCAGGTGGCACACATTCTTTAAATATTAATAAACATTTAATAATCTTTTAAATACAACAGTTTCCGGTACGCATTACACAGGCAGGTTTATGCTCCGAAAACGGACAGTGCACAAGTGATACAAAACACAAAGTCTGTTGAGAGCAAGAACTTTAATAAGGTATTAATAACGAACCTTTCTTTAAAAAAAATGAATCCCAAAACAGAAATTAAATTAGTAACACACAGTGATTTCAATGAACTGTAATAAATAAAGAACACGGTAGCATGCTTATAAACAGTTGAATAAGAATAAATGAATTGTTTTTAAAATGACACAAAATGTAATATCTATTACAATTAGTTTTATTCTATATAAGGGATTTATTTTGTCTTATTCTGACTTTTTGTTAATTTAAATCTTTAAAATGCGCGATGCTTTTATTGAAAGCATGTTGCGGTGTTTTTTTAAATTTATTATTATTATTTCAAGCATGAGTGAGAATGAGTCCGCGACGGAAGTCACGTGTTGAAAGAAAAAAAAAAGAATATTCAAATCTCAAAACTGAAAATCGAATGCCACCTCACTGAACGAATATTCGAATATTCGATTATTCTAGTACAGCCCTACATTAATCTAGCACAAAAAACACATTATATAACACTAAATTTGAGCATTTCCTTTCCCTTTAGAGTGTTCTGGCAAAGCATGCTGGGAAATAGAAATCCCAGCCCAGTTACAGTTCAATTTAAGTTAGTCAAAATTAAAAGAAAATAGTTAATAAAACTCAAAACAATGAAACACTTCAGATTACTTAAAATGTGTCAGTTTTGTCAACTCAAAAAAAAGAAAGTTCTAAATACTTCATAGTGTGATTCATCATTTGATTGAACTAATTTGTTTTAAATTGAGTTGGCTCTACTCAAATCAATGAATTATTTTGAGCATTTACAGTGAACAGAAAGTACTAACTACTAACTTAACTACAGATTTCTACAGTGCATGCAGCTTTGCTCTAATGTAATGCCTTCTTTGTCATGTGATACTTTGGGAAGTCCAGTTCATTTTTGTGATTCAGTTCATTTGGATGGCGCAATTGAACTGATTAAAAAAAAAGAATCACTGAGTCAATTATATGATTCATTCATTAAACATTAGCAGAATAAATAAGTGTAAATGATTTGTGTGTTTTTGTGTGTGTACTGTGTATAATTATTATGTATATAATAGATAAAAATATAATATTAAATATATTAATATTAAAGCTGCACTATGTAACTTTTCTGTCCGCCAGAGGTCACCTATTCAAAACAAAGGTGTAGTTTGGTGATGCCAAGTTTGAGCGCAGAATCTTAGGACATGTTCTTCACCTCACAGCCAGTGGGAAAGAATCAGGATAGGACTCGGGCAGAAATCATATTCATAGATGTGATTATTAACGTTACTGTAGTTAGGAAGCAGAGCAGGGCCGAGTGTTGAGGAGCTGAGCAAGCAGCGGGACTTTTATTATGCCACAGTTGCCGGCGCCATTTCCGCCTTTCCAGTCATGAGTATGAGGTAACACTGCTCTGTTTATCATATTAGATACATTTAAGTGTGTTGAAATTATGTTATTACATTACTGTGTGTTCGCTCAGCGGCTGCTGTGACATGTTCACACTGCTAAGAGTAAAGCACTTCTACCAAATAAAACCAGAAACCGAGAATAACACAGATATGACGCAAATGACAGGCGACTTCCTTACACGTCGCGGTTAATTGGTTAAAATATCAATTTTCTCACAACTTACAAATAGTTGGAAACATTTGGGATATTGTAAGAAGTGCAAAATATATAACACTGGCCTAGTGGTTTTTGGATATTTAACTGCAAAAAATACTACAAATATTTTATATACACACAACACATGTTTCTAAAATACATGTATATGTGTGAATTTATAAATACATAATAATTATACACAGCATACACACATATATTATGTAAATGCCAACTTTTATTTTGGATGCGATTCATTGAGATTAATCGTTTTGACAGCACTAATTAAAACATATGTAAAAATCCATGAATCATTTTTGTTTATCAGTTTATCAATCATTCAGTTTTTATTTATATTTTATTCTAGTTTATAGTTATATTTTAATTTAAAACAAAAAATGAGCTTGTAGTC
>NC_090193.1:37624322-37731822 GCF_024679245.1 Pseudorasbora parva
AAAGTGAAAAATGTAATAATAATAATAATATTATTAATAATAATAATAATAATTAATTGAAGAAATTGTTTAAAATATTATATAATAAATAGTATTGTGTAATTTTTATACTTACACAACATATATTTAATTCATTATTATCAATTAAACATAAACAAACAAATAAATAAATATGTGAATCAGATAAGACTCCCCCCCCCCCCCTCCCATTATATTCTTAATCTATAACCATTTCTTCAGCTGATTCTTCTAACAATTCCTTCTTTTCAGTCAGTCAGTGAGTTCTCTGAGCAGCTTGGTCTGCTTTAAAATAACGTCTAGCCTCACCACAATCACTAGAATTGGAGGATGTGCTTCCTTCTTCCTCAAACACAGGCTTTATTTTCTTTAAGAAAAACATACATGACTTTTTTAATTTTGATCTTGTGGTGAAATGACCAGGACATGCTCTTGACCGGTTTTGTGAGATTCACCCATATTTTCATCCTGACTGTCTCTATTTTCCAGTGCCAGCCTGGCATTATAGAAGATAAACGGGGTAAACTAGGCCGCAGTGTCCATTAGGCTTTCCTGTAATAGATTGTGGCTGTTAGTGTTTACATGTGTTTGTACATGCCGACCGAATCAATCAGCATCACTCTTAACGACACACATAAGATCGGTCCAGAATAAATGACCAATGGTTACCAGCTGCGCACATCTGAGTCTCGGTCTTGAAGATACCAAACTCAAAACAGCAGACGAAAGCCATCAGCTCAGGCTACTTCACGCTACTTCAACATGCAACATGCAAGCTGCAACATCACAATGTAATTAATCGAATCAGTCTGCAACACTTAGAGACACAAGCGGCTCTCAGATTACTCTCGATCTCTGTTATCACTCCACGGGACAAAAAGGAGACCACAGTAAGTGAAAAAACTAAGGCAAGATTTGCGAAGAATTTCCTGTCGTGTGTAGATTATCACCAAAAAACAACATCCTCCATTATTAGCATCCTCTCTCACTGGCTACAACTGCCCGGTGCAGATAAAATTCTTGGCATTAAATACATTACTGCCTCAAACTGCCCGAGAAAACACTCTGTTGGAGGGAAACTTGCATTTATTCAAAAGGAAATGCTATAAAAATCATTATAACTTCCCTTTATATTCTCTAAAACAAATGCATGCGGCGCTTGCACATGCAAGAACTACTAATAACGGGCTTTGGAAGAATGCTTCAGGGACTTTTATTATTCACATGAGATCTCTCTAAACAGCTTGTTTTTATTTCAGAGGAAGTTTGCAGAATTTCAACCCACTTTGTATTGCTACAATGTCAGTAGTATATGTAAATGCACAATAATTATCTTTATGCCTGTTATCTGGACAGAGAAATTATTATTTAAGTTCAGATGACATAAATTTCATCATTCGGCAGACTTTTGACAGCTCCAGGGCTGACAGACTGTACTTCCGGGAAACCTGCTAAACGTTTACTCTGTGAATTATTACACCCAGGAACATACAAGTCTACACCATTGTGAAAAAGTTTGCTGCAAAGTTTTTTCTACTTAAGCAAGGTGGTATTTGACTCTGGTCAAGCCTATCCAATAGGAGCAGGCTGGGCGTGGCCTTGGATGACAACATGCCCAATGCATTATGGGTGTTGTAGTTTTCCTACCTATTTAGCAAAACGGAAGACAGCACAGGAAGCTCCAATTTCAAACTTCTAAAAGAGATTAAAGTCTCTTTTTACAATATGTAAAAATGTACAATATGTCTCTGATGTCCCCAGAGTGCATATGTGAAGTTTTAGCTAAAAATACCCCATAGATCATTTATTACAGCATTTTAAAATTGTCACTTTTTGAGGGTCAATGCATCATTTTTGTGTGTGTCACTTTAAATGCAAATGAGCTGCTGGTCTCGGCCTCCTTTCTAGCAGAGGGCGGAGCTTCAAGAGCTTGTGTTGGCAGCTCCAAGTAGAGGTCTTCACGGGGCACCCGAGACCCGTGGACCCGGGAACCGACCTGGGACCCGTACGGGTTCGGGTCTATTTTTTAAATGGTCAGCCGGGTCCGGGTCGGGTCCTAATCTATTACTTCGGGTCCCGGGTCTGTTAATGTTGTAGCCTATGTAATACGTCAATCGGACTCGGAGAACACCTGGCCGTGAGAGTCAGCGCGGCTTGTGTGTTTTGTGTAACTTACAAATTGCTAAATTAGAATAAGAAAAGTGTGAGCTGGGAAATGAGGTTCAGAAATACACAACAACAACAAAAACACAAGCAATCTCTCTCTCTCTCTCTCTCTCTCTCTCTCTCTCTCGGCCGTTTAGAAAGCGGGCAGATTTAATGCATGCGCGTGGTAATAATGTACTCAAGAATATATTTCAAATCAGCAACAAGACCTCAGGTGAACTGTCACATAAATGTTTTTACATAAACCGTCTTGTTTAATCTTAAAGTTCTGCTAGTCAGACTCGGCTCAGAGAGATTATGGCAAATAAATAATGGTAACGCAAGCGGCCATGGCACTAAACGAGCAATAGTTATTAGTTCAAAAGGGCAAACAGTCAAAGTTATTATGCGAATTAACTCATAAATCCGTCACTGTGAAATAAAATTGACTTTTGGCACAGCTGAAATGAGCGCATGCTTGGAACAATTACAGAGGAATATTGTAATACATCACAATCAAGGTACAAGGAAGGGAGACAACGGCTATATATCGTTAGGTAGGCTGGCTGAGACAAAGTTATTTTTCGCAGCTTGTTTATTAACTTGTTAACAGCAGTATATTGTGTAATATGAGACAATCGGGTCCAGTCGCGTCTGTGTCTTCCCGGCGGGTTCGGTTCCAGCTATCAAATAATAGACGGGTCCATGTCGGTTCCGGGTAATATATTTTTGGCATTTTTCGGATCTGCACGTGTCTGGGTCCAGTTTTTGAAATAATAGACGGGTCCGGGTCGGATCTGTGTTGAACATTGCGGGTCTCTTCGGGTTCGGGTGCGAATTTTTGGACCCGTGAAGACCTCTAGCTCCAAGCACCTCACGCAGACACACTGAACATGTCAGAAACCGTTCAGCCTTTTATGTTCAATCCGACAGAGAGAACATATAGTTTAGTTTAATTAGAGTTATAACTTATGTTGTCATCTTGCTTTTATAACATGCTATTGCATTACTGTATTGCAATAAATGTGTAAAAAAGATGGATGCGACAGCTTGAGCAGACTCTCAAATATACTACACAGCTTTTCCTCTTCTCTAAAGCGACATGGCCTCACCCCCTTTGTTGCGTGTTCCTGGGGGCGGGGCTTATGTAAATTTGGGGTTTGTGAGGTCGCCAACCATGGAAGAAGCTCATTGTATTCCCTACTAGCTTTTTGTTATAAAAAAGTGATTTCTGTAAATGTAACTATCTCCCTTAGCTTTGAATTTTGAGCATCGTAACTTTGCAGATGTTGTTTGTGCTTAAGCAGCAACATTACACACTAACTAAGTTACACATTAATCATAATCAAGGAGCTCTTTAAGAAACTAGGCGTGGAAAGCGTTCTGTCTGTTTGGACTCACCGTACTGACAGCTCGGGCCACTGAAGCCGACCGGACAGTCACAGAGTTGAGCAGACCCTTCTCGACACTGACCTCCATTAAAACACACGCCATAACTGCAAACAGCTGTAAGAGACGGAGAGAAAGAGACGGTGATCAGATGTCTTTACACATGACATTCTCATCAAGTGTTTCTGCTTCACTATTAGCCTGTTAACACCCCAAGAAAACACACCTGAAGTGTATAAAACTGAGATCAAAACGCCAAACCCTTTGGATTAACTATAAGGAAAAGTTTCAAACCCACATCACCAACACAAACACACTAGTTTTGTTATTGTTAACTAGAACTAATACTATCAAAAATCATTATTAAATAAAAATAAAAATAGTCTAAATAAAAATATTAAAGAAAGTGTTATTGTTAACTAAAACTATTAAAAATTAGTTATATTAAAATTAAATTAAATTAAAAATTAAATGAAATAAATACAATTAATAAAATTAAAAATTAAAATTGTTGCCTAAATTAAGTTGAAGCAATAAAAATAAATACAAATATTATTAAAACTAAATAAATAAAATAAATAAATGCTATATAGAAATGTTTTTTTAAAAAAAACATCAAACACTGATATGTAAATTCCGGTTGTCATATGATGATGTGAAAACTATATCACATTTCAAACCCTTATATTTTCAAAAGAATAAAATAAAACCATCTTATTGCAAGACCAGTCAACCAGTTATTCAAAGTCACTGTCAACATGCATACATCAAAACTGCATACAAAACGTACAAACTAAAATTGTGGAAAGGATTTGACTGAACCCAAAGAAAATAACAATTTAACCTCAAAACATTAAAGCATTAGCATTTCTGTTGTAAATATCTTAATATGAATAAACCTTTGGCAAAGTAAAAGCGCATAATATTACATAATATAAGCATGTGAGGATGAAGTGCATGGGGAATCCCAGCAGACAGACATGCTCGCTGTCCCATTATATAAAATATATTAACAATATGCTGGAACTCATGTTCATCAAGACAAAAAACATGAATCTTCATAAACACTGAAATGCCCTGAAATCCACACGGATAGATGAGCCATTGTGAGCGATTAGCTGAGCTTTATTCACCTTAAATGAACAACTGTGCTAATTCTTATCATTAAAAAATAATAATAAAAAAATCGAACCCTTCCTCCTCTTTTTTCTCTTTTCCCTCCATTTTCTGGCTTCTGCTACTCTGAGTAATATCCAAACCTTTGTATTTGCGGCACTTTTTGCGTTTCTTCGCCGCTTCCTGTACTCCTCAGTTATAAGTCGCTTTGGATAAAAGCGGCTGCAAAATGCATAAATGTAAATCAAGGACACATTCCCTTTCCAAACATCAACACATCTCAAAGAACAGGCCATGAAACAGTATTTCTACCTCTGGGATTGACAATTAACGGTCTTTGTAACAACAGGCATTGTTGGTCATGTGGACAGACCACCCAGGACATTAGTTACACTCATTCCTGCTCCTTATTTAGGACATTCCCGTCTACAGCGACAAAGACCTGCTTCCATTCACTCCTTATTGCCGCTATTACCTTGGTGGTCAGTTCTGCTTCAAATCACCAGCATCAATCAAAATAACTGGCCAACTTTCCTGTTCAAACTCTGACTTTTGCTCCTTAATGAAAAGAAGAGGATTCTCAAGAGCACATTCTGTTAAAGTGGAAGGAAGTAGCTTCAAGCCCCAAGAGCACTTCTACAAAAAACAATCAAAAGTCATTGAGTCAATTGGTGTACTCGAGAAACAAAGACGCAAACAGGGTTAGCGGACCCCAAAAGACCCCAAATGTAAACAGCTTCAAGACTAAGTTTTGCAGACACTTAGACTAGAATGAGAAACAGAGTTACTTTGCCTTCCCGCTTCCCAAATGAAACCAAATCAATTCTCAGAAAGCAGCCCTGATGTCTGTTATTTTATGGGCTCCAGTCTTTTCATCTGGTGGGTTGCAGACAATCAGGTCAAGCAGGGAAAAACAATACACAATGCTAATAATAAAATGCAACCATCCACAATTGTGCACTGAGAAATTGCACCCATCTTGTTGTTGAAGCCAAAGGTCATGTGTCCGATTAAACACTACAGTATTTTGCCGTGAAATCATTATCACGTTGTAGAAGTTGTTTAGATGCCAAAATTGCACAAACAAGCACAAAACTATGCAGACTACAATAAATTCATGCTCATTTGTAAGCAATAAACAATATGGTTTGTACGCTGAGCACAGTTTGTTTTATGCAGTGAATTATCGGCTCCCGAGGACATCAAACCATCAATTGAACGGACATTTCGAAACTGGACACTCGTACTGTAAATACTGTAAAGCAGGCCTTTGCTGCTGTTTACATTGCACTAAATTGTTAATTTTCCCACTCAGCCAGTGTCAGGTTAATCATTTTTCATGTTGTATCTGTGCAGTTCATAGTCATATTTACAAATTTCAATGTTTGTTTTTAAAGGCAATTGTGTTTACTTTAGTACAATAACAATTTTCGGTTCTGTATTGGGTCAGCAAAATGTGAAATCTGGACTCTTGAGCATGCTGGATCATCAAGTGTTTCTGCTTCACTATTAGTCTGTTAACACCCGAAGAAAACAGTGCATAAAGTGTATAAAACTGAGATCATAACAACAGACCCTTGAAAAACAGAGGGAATATCTGCCAGATGTCCAAAAAAATTGTATTTATCTATTAGGGATTTTTTTGTTTTTAAACAGTAGTGTTGTTATTGTTAACTAAAACTATATATATATTTAAAAAAAATGAAAATAAATAAATAAAACTTTTTTTTTAAGTCTTTAAAATGTTTAAAAAAAAACTATTAAAAAATTAAAATGAATTTCCAAATATTAATAATGCTATTAAAGTATATAATTAATACCCAAATAACACGTGTTTACTTTTGTACAATAAACAATTTTCAGTTTTGTATTTGGGTCACCACAATGTAAAATCTGGACTCTAAGAGCAAACATTTGAGAAACAAGCTTTTTTTAGTTATGCCAAGCTCTAAAATAAATAAATAAAATGTTGCAACTAAATAAAATAAGTTGAAGCAATAAAACTACTACTAAAATAAAAATAATACTACTTAAAATAAAACTACAAAATTAAAATAAAAACTTAAAGCTTAAAAACTAAAGACTACATTTGTTGGTAATACAAAGTGTAAACCCTAAAGAACATTAAGTTATTGAAACTTACATGTAATAATTTTATTTACTTATTTTAAATAAATATTGGTCTAAATATCATTTTTTTATAATTATATAAATATTTAAATCAAAATAATTTAAATTACCACTTCTCATTTCTGTAAGTTCACTGGTAATTAAAAGTGTAAACCATGAAGAACATTCAGCCATTTTTAAAAACATTTAATTAACATTTAAAAATTATTTATATTGCTTTTATTTACTTATTTCTATTTAAATGTTCCTATATCTATAAATATTCAAACATTACTTATAATATAATATAAATAGCCACTAAGTTTCTGTAAATAAAAAGTTTAAAAATGGGCAGCGTTGTCATTACAGCCAAAGTACCAGAAATATCTTTGAGGCCTTCAAATACTGTCTTGGATGATTGGTAATACCTCAAAATAAATAAAAAAAATAAAAATAAATAAATAAATAAATGCTACATTAGACTAGTTAGCATTTAAAGGGGTGGTTGCATGCGATTTGACTTGTTTAACTTTAGTTAGTGTGTAATGTCGCTGCTTGAGCATAAACAGTATCTGCAAAGTTACAGCGCTGAAAGTTCAATGCAAACGGAGATACTGTCTTTTAAAGTTACGGCAGTTTATCGCCTACAAAAACGGCCGGTTTGGACTACAAACGAGCTTCTTCCTGGGTTGGTGACATCATAAACCCTTGCTAGTCTCCGCAGATGGGACTTCTGCCCGTAATGGGAAACGGCGTGGCCTTTCCGGCAACCTGTGCTTGGCACTTCAGCCAATGAAAATACAGGAAACTACATTTGGCCATCTCACCAATCTAAGACCATTGCGCTTTTCAGAGGGATGGGCTTCATAGAAGCAGGAAGCAAACGAGCCGCTCAAAGGACAGTGGAGACAGCGGTGTGGAATAAAGGTCAAATATAAGAAAAATACGGTGTACATAAAAAAAAAAGAAGTATTAAGACATATTATACTGCACCCCATAAACACACCCAAGCCAAGAAAAAAACCACAGAACCACCCCTTTAAGTGAAGAAAAGCCATCACTGAATGAGACGACCTTTCAACTCCAAACTGCCACACACTTTACTGCCACTTCAAATCTAACAGCCTCTGGATTGTCCATCCCATCTGGCCAGTGAATCACGCTGAACAAAAAGGTTGAAGAAGACAGACGCTCTGTGCGTGTGCCAGTCAGACGGCGAGATTTCTGCTGTGAGCATCAGCTCATGATTTGTCCATGTTCAGTGGCTCAGAAAACAGAGTGATTAGCTTGTCCCATTTCTTAAAGTGCTTCCAGGTCTCAAGTTGCAGGCATAAAAGCCAAGCGTGCAGTTTAAAGACAACAGATCCCACCACAGAAGAGGAGAAGACGTTAAGCGCTTTACAGGAATGCATGCTGAGCGCGTTTAAAAACAAACCAAAGCTGGATCGGGAACGGGGCCTAAATCTTGCAGGTATAATGAGTAGTTTCACCTTCTCGGACAGACAAAGGGCCCTTTGAGGAGTGTGTCGACTCTAGTAATGAGACTCCGGAGAAAATCACAACTCGCAGGATAAACTGTTATGCAACTGTCAGTCATTCTGGCATGAGACCACAAGAGCCGCCACGAGCCCGGCAGGAAAACCATCAGCGGACGTTAACTTGATTTCAGAGAAGGATTTAGTTCAGCGGGTTTAGAGTACAAGTCACCGAATGTGACCCTGAGTCTCAAAACCACTAGAGTCCTGCTTAATTCTCCAAAAGAGAACAATAGACCCAATGGACCTTAGTCAGGCGGACGGACGCCAGGTTTGGTTTGACAATGAAAGGAGGATCATCAAGTCGACAAAACATTGGAAATGTCATGCAAAACACTCGAAGACTTTTAGAGAGTACAAGCTGAGCGAACTTTACTTCAGCCTCTCACCACATATACAGGCACGCCAAATTAAAGAGTCAGATCACCTTTATTTAAGGAGCGCTTTATACAATACAGATCGTTTCAAAGCAGCTTCACGGTGATAAACAGGAAAATAACAATCAATGCAAACTTCATTAAATATTCATTTAAATTGTAAATGTCATTATTCAGCTCAGTGTTGATTGAGTTCAGTTCAATGATGGTGAAAAGTTCATCAATTATGAAACAAATTTGATAGGGATGCACCGATATTAACATTTTGTCCGATACCAATAACTCCTTATATTTGAAAGATACATTGGCCGATAAATCTAAATCCAATTTTTTTTTTATAATTTTGAGATTGTTTTGATTAGATTTATGCATTTGGCAGACGCTTTTATCCAAAGCGACTTACATTGCATTCAAGGGGTACACATTTTACATTTTTGTCAATTCTTACTTTCCCTGGGAATCGAACCCATGACCTTGGCATTGCTAGCGCCATGCTCTAGTGTTTGAGCTACAGGAAAGCCATTACAAAAACAAAAGTAAGCACACAATTATAATGTTCTCATTATAATTTTATGTAGCCTATGACAGACCTATACGTTGCACTGACCAATTTTCTGTGTTTTAAGTGATTCTCATGGGCGTCAGAACCATTGTGTGTGTGTGGGACAAGACCCACCCACTTTTTAAGACCAATGATATTGGACCCACTCACTTTTATCGTCTATAATTCAGCACATGTCGGCTTACATTGACTAGCCCTTAACCGAGAAACTTATTAAGAAACTTATTATTAAACACATGTTAAATGCTTTATTTCCCCTTTTCTAATATTTTCTATTTTTTTATTGAAAATAAATACCTTTCCGATCTGATATGTGATGGGGAAAGGGAGTAGAGCGAGTGTGGCAAAAGGCGGATACGAACATATGCTCGCGATATGCGTCAAAACTTGATGCCATGCTTCTTATCCCTACTCTATAGCCACAGTAAATAATTCAGTGATTTCTGTCATTTTGTCTGGCCCAATCAATCGTTTAGTAAACGGCACTTTTTCTGTCTGGACACGGAGCATAAAAAAAAACATGCAACTTGTTCATTATCATTATCTGTGAAACTGTTGATGTCTACAGCAGTTAAATGAATATAGCCTTTTTATTAGACTATTGGTATTGACTGGTTTGAGGTCTTTTTTGGTATAGGAAAGGGATATGGCCAAAAACGCACCATAATGCAGGAAATCACATCTATGAAATCATTTTTTTTCTGGGGGAGAACCCTCCCGCAAAACAATTTCACCACCTAGCATATTTTGCCTTAGCCGCTACTGACCCACCCTCTTTTTATTTGATTCCGACGCCCATGGTGATTCTGATCATATTTCAAGCAATTTGAAACCATCATGGCGAACAGTGCACATCTGAAATGTCAAAGCTGAAGGAAAAATCCATTATTTATCGGCTTTAATATATCGGTCAAATTATCTTATTGGGACGATAGCATTAAAAATATACCAGCCGATGCTGATATGGTGGTCGATATATCGTGCATCCCTAAAATTTGATTTAGCTTTTAAACAGCTCAACAGAAGACAAAAGTGTCATTATTCAGCTCATTTCAGTTTACGTTTTTCTCTCTTCCGATAGTGCAGGGAAATTAATAATATATGATGAAAAGGCAAAAAAGTCTGGGGTGCTCAGGGAGTTCAATGAAATGTCTGAAGGTGCTCTTTGGGATCGCGGATTTAAATTAATGTTGAACAAAGACGCAAATCCAAGGCACTCTTCTTCAAATTATTAAAAAGCCTTTATTTAATTGGCTATTTCATAGTAGAAGATTTAAAAGACATGGGGGGTCAAAAACAACCCAAGCGAAGTGGCCCAAAAACTGTTTTTGGGCAGCTACGCTTGGCCTTGACTTGAGTCCCCGATATACTCGAAGAACAAACTGGTACAACATCACTTCAAACTAAATCGGGCCAAAACAAAGTCAGTTTGGAGTTTGTTTCAGGAGTCCAAATCTTCTCACTGGGAAACACCTTTGGACTTCCATTGGTCCGTGGTGATGATGTAATATGTAGGTGTGGCTCTGAGGCTCCGCCTTCTTTGATGTGGATTGATTGCCATTTCTTTTGTTCAGCCTGCTGAAGCTGTAATTCGAACTGAAAGCAACACTGACTGTTTGAATGTGTAATACTGTAAAGCTGCTTGCTTTTAAGCAATCTATTATGTAGATATTTTCTATTACATAGAACTGTATAAAGTTCTATATAAATAAACACAATGTGACTTGACTGGAGTGTCAAATTGCAGAGCTTGTGCAAACATATCCACATGTGGCCACGTTTACACCTGGTATTAAGATGCGTTTTGGTCAATCGGATTATAAGTGGCGATGATAAATACAGGTGTAAACTGGGTCTTAACATTTTGAGCTTGTCCACTTTTGCCCACTTCCAGAGGAAGTCGAAAATGCATTTAACCAGATTGCTCTTGTGATGTAAACACTCATGACGTTCTCGAATGCATTCGAATAGCCACAAAAGACCGTCTACTGAACTAACGCATACACATTATGGGAAAGCCAGATGGAATTTAATCTTTGAAGACCCAAGTTTGGATTGAAGAAAAAACATACCAAGCACAATGTTCTCTCACCATTCCTGATTTCTAACACACACGGCTGTCAGAAACTAAAGCTGCTGCTCTCGGTGTGTTTTTCTATCGTCTCGGGTCACATTCATATGTAAATTGCGTGAGCTTATTTTTATCCTTTAAATCAAAAGATCTGAAAGGCACATACATTTACCCACCCATAGATCCTCCTCTTGAAGAAATCAAGAAGAAGTGGTTGAAAGTGAACAAAAGAGACACCAGGTGTAAACAGGAATGTGTCTCCCTCATCCACTTGTGAACTGGGCCTCAGATCAGATGCATATTAACATATTCATCTAAACACTTCTCCCGAATGTTAGTTAACAGTGTACCGTCGCAAAGGTATTTTGAACTTCTTTTTACTACTAAGTGAAGAATGAAAAATAAGTATATGAGTATATCAGCTTCTTAAGGCTCCACATCGATAGGGTATGCAGACTATGACAGTCCTATAAAATCCTATCAAAGGATTCCCATCTGGTCCATTTAAGCACAAAAAAAAGAGTCTGCCAAACTATTAGAGGAGCCCTCTTGTTAACCAGAACAATGAAAAGTACGAGACCCCACCCAGAGCAGACAGCAGACGGGATGAGCTGCTGAAATCCAATTATTGACCAGGTCTTTTGGCTTTAGAAAGTAAAAACAAATTCAGACAAAGTGAGATCAGTGCTTTGTTGCAGAAGCCAGCATGACTATTACAATCGTTTGAACGAACCTCCAAATCCTAAGTGTAATTTGTACCGCACCGCTTGAACTACATCATGACACCTCAAATCGTGCAGTTAGGGGAAATTTCTGGGCAAATTTCACCATAATACATCGACTCTCCAAATCCATAAAACAATACAGAATCCACAGCCAAGAGGATTAGAGCAAATCTTGACACTAATTTTCCTAATTCCACTATGCTTTTGTTAGAGGTACAATGGAATGTGTGACTAGTTCCTTCTTGTGGTTAAATAGCTACAAACTGGAAGAACCATAGACCTTCACGTTAGGGTTCGAGCATTCTCTATCTATAATTTGGACACACTGTCAAATGAATTTCCTGGGGCCTAAACCTCTAAATCACTATGACTAACTCCACCTGCTATTCTACAAGACCACTTGAATTTTATAAATGCATATTCAGGATTATGGAAGCTAGTTTATGCCACAGAATAAAAAAAATTAATCTCACAATTCTGACTTTTTTCCCCTCTCAATTGTGTGTTATAAAGTCAGAACTGTGAGATATACACAGATCAGGCATGACAGGTGAAGTGAATAACACTGATGATCTCTTCATCACGACTCCTGTTAGTGGGTGGGATATATTAGGCAGCAAGTGAAAATTGTCCTCAAAGTAAATGTGTTAAAAGCAGGAAAAATGGCCAAGCGTAAGGATTTGAGCGAGTTTGACGAGGGCCAAATTGTGGTCAGTATCTATTAAAATTGCTCCAAGGAAGGAACAGAGGAGAACCGGCCACAGGGTCATGGGCGGCCAAGGCTCATTGATGCACATGTGGAACAAAGGCTGGCCCGTGTGGTCCGATCAAACAGACGAGCTACTGGAGCTCAAACTGCTCCAGAAGTTAATGCTGGTTCTGATAGAAAGGTGTCAGAATACACAGAGCATCTCAGTTTATTGTGTATGGGGCGGCATAGCCGCTGACCACTGCCCATGCTGACCCGTCCACCGCCGAAAGCACCAACAGTGGGCATCCGAACTGGACCACGGAGCAATAGAAGGAGGTGGCAATTAATTAATTTATTTATTTATTTTATTCTGTGGCGGAAGCAAGCTTCCATACTGGATTCAATGTCCTGAAGAAGGCCTAAAAAATCCTCATTAATATGGATTTTTGTTACTGATATTTAAAGGTACATGCTTAATTTTTTAGTAAATACTGTGATTTTACATCACATGGGATTTAAAGCATACTTACGATACAAACATCCGGCCTCCCCGTTGAGCTGTGACCATCCTGAGCAGCACTTGTAAATCGTCTGATATTCCTGTCGATACACCTGTCTATGCGCAGTGTAGTACGCCGTTCTGTGGAGAAAAGAAGAAATCTTAAGCATCTTTATTGTTTTAGATTGTCTAACACACACACACTCCTACTGCAAAATGTATATATACACACATATATATATATATATATATATATATATATATATATATATATATATATATATATATATATATACGCATATGTACATACATACATATTTAAACAAAATGCATATCTTCGATTGCACACCAAATGTAACTTGAACAGATAAACCAGAGTGGCAAGCAGGTTGCAATTCAAGTTGCACAAAAATATTTAATTAAAGAGCAGAAAAGTACAATACATGCATGGTGAAAGAAACCAGCCTATTGATTAAAAAAAGAAAAGTAGAGAAAAATAAGACTATGCATGGTTTTTAACAAGCACACAGGTAAAGATTAAGATCCTTAAACCTTCTTTTAGTCTGTCATCAGCCTCCTCTAGTGTTTACCAGCGTTCTCTGTGGTTAGTCAGAGAATGAGAGAGATCAGGTCATGACTAATGCTTGTGGATGAGCTCTGATGTGTGAAAACACAAACATCTCTCATCCACCCTTTAATGACGCTTTCTGCAAGGCTCTCTCGCTCCCTGTAGTTTAGAGTCCTGTAGAATCGTAACCCTGCGCTCTTTGTTTATTGTGCCTAATTGCAGGGCCCGGGTCTCTTACTGGCTAAGTATACGGAGGAAAAGGAGCCGGTGCGAGGTACAGAGGGTTGTCAAAGCGCCAGTTCAGGGCGTTTGCTGTCTATCGTGTAGGTATGCGAGACCCTCTGGAGATGCCTTTCAAATTGCTGCTTTCGTCAAGCGCGTAACTACACCTTACACTTAAAAGAGTCTGATAAGAGAACAAATATAATGCATGAGAACAAAATACACTTCAGAAGGGAACAGGTAAGGCAGCATCACCATTTCTATTGCATAATAAGGGGAAAGGATTTGAACAAATGCATACTGCTCAGCATGAAGTTTATACGGCATACTATTTTTTAATAATATGTGAAAACTGCAACAATAAACATTTCAAACATGCATGTTTAATTAATGTTTATTTCACATTTTAAATTCAGCTTTTGCATAAAAAAGTCACTTTTTGCAGCAAAGTCAAAACCAGATTGTGGTTAAAGCTTCTGGTTCATTCATCAAACTATAAATGGAAACACGAAGTTGAGCACATTGATTGCATTGTGGGATTCAGCACTGTACAGAGTCATCTGAATAGGCATGCTTGTGGAAAAATTGGGTAACACTATTTCACAGTGTCCTCCTTACATGTTGAATGTAGTAACTACAGTAATTACTATAAATTATGCATAATTGCATGTGACTAACCCTAACCCACACACTAATCCAAACCCTATAGTAAGTACCTGGGGTTAATTCTCATTATTCAGTACTTAAATGTATAATTACACTGTACTGGAGACCTTAAAATAAAGTGCAAAACTTGCATAATATGCATGCTATATACCACAGAAGGGTACGGTAGTTGATTGATCAGACATGACGTTTATGTTAAAGATTGTGCAATCAGCGTTTTTGGTGTGTGTGAATCAGTCCCACCTTCTCTCGTAGCCCATGCACCAGGACTGTCCCTGGCATCCCTGTTTCCAGGCTTTGACCATCCGTGTGAAGGCCTGGACACACGGCTGCATCTGGGCCACTAGCTTCACCTCCTTCTCTGCACACACATTTGGCCTGGAGATAAAACACACACACACACACACACATCAGTTTTACCTGCAGGAATTTCTAATTGTCCTTCCAAGCAGTTTTAATAAACTGTAATGAATTTGACAGGGGAACAAGTTGTTAGACTGTCAATTACTTAGACACACCATGTCATATTAAGGAATAGTCATGATTAAAATGTCAATAAATCATTTGAATCATCTCTGCACTAACAGATGACATGATTTACATCTTACGTTCCCAGACTGATATATTAGTCACTCTGTAAAAATGTTCTTTATCCTCAAACATAGACTCACAGTTGAACCCCCGGGCGATTATTTTCATTTCTGGGATTATTAGCACTAGATTTTGTTACAGTGCTTAGTCTGTTTTTGTTTTGTTTTTCTTAATCACTCATATTATTCCATGTCGCAATTAAGGGATATAGCTGCACTAAACTGACACTAAAAAGCTGGATTCTGCAGTTTAAATTGTGTTTAATGCGAGCCAGCTAATGTGCATCAACTGCCTAAAATAGACAGCATAATTTTGGGGCATAATATGCACCAGTCAAAGCTATGCCGCCTTTGTTGTCTTGGTTGGCAGCTCAGTAGGTTTTCCCAGCTAAAAAAAATTTTTTAGAACGTATAATTTATTTAAATTATGAAAACATGTTTTGTGAACAATCAAAAAGTTATTTCGTAAAGGTTACATTTGAATGTTCTCTGAACGTTCTAATACAATAATAATATTTAAAATGTTGTAGAAAACTAGCGTTCCAGGTACAAATGTATAAATTCCGTTTTTGTTATTTTAGAACGTAGACCAGGCAACTTTAAACGAAGGTACTATTTCTGTTACTGGAAGAACGTTTGTTCATGACATTGAAAGAAGCTTACGGGAACGTTGACTAAAGTTCTGAGAACGTTCCCTGTTGGCTGGATTTAAACTCAACCAGTGTCTCACGTGTTTAATTAATATGCGTAAATACGCGTCAAAGCGCGTCTCCAATTTAAATAAACATTTGTTTTTTACAATTACAATAACTTAGTGATATAACAATGAATATTCGCTCATTAAATACAGTATTCAAAGTTTAAGCAGTAGTATATAATAATAATCAAGCGCGCGCAACTGATCTAACCCAAAACAGAACTCACATGTGCGGCAGCAGGTCTTTTCCAGAACGGGATGCTGCATTAATTCCATTAATTAGAATGATTAAAGAATAAAATAATATATCCATCCTCATACGCTGTTCTGAATGAGTCCTCCTGCACCTAAATAACACACTTCAAATGTTTAAACGAACTAATCAGAGTCCATATTAATCCGCGCTCCGGAAAGGACTGAAAGCGTCGAGCAGATGACAGAGGGAAAAACTCTCAGATCCAATCCAGACACCTAACTGAGATCCAAATGCCCCCAGGACACGCAGTCTTCCTGTAGGAGCAGTGAAGGGAATGTCCTTTAAGAGGAACAAGACAAATACAGGAACAACCTAAAGCAGCTAAAGCGCTGACTGACCTCCTTCAGGATACTCGTTACTTCAGCTTGATTTACTGCGTCACTTCAAAGTGCCTAATTCAAAGAGAAACCCTCTATTAGAGTGATTTCAGAGTCAAAGGAAGGTCACTTTGTCATGTTTACACCATTGAGGAACAGCCAAACACCTTACAATAAACCAGCAATGGAGATAGATAGATAGATAGATAGATAGATAGATAGATAGATAGATAGATAGATAGATAGATAGATAGATAGATAGATAGATAGATAGATAGATAGATAGATAGATAGATAGATAGATAGATAGATAGATAGATAGATAGATAGATAGATAGATAGATAGATAGATAGATAGATTTGTGAATTTATAAATTAATGATTTCTGAAGGAACACTGAAGTGTTCCTGTGACACTGAAGACTTGAGAAATGGCTGAGGAAAATTCAGCTTTGCATCACATAAGTAAATTATATTTAAAGTATATCAAAAAAAAAACATTTTAAATTGTAATAATATTTCACAATATTAAAAAAATTTCTGTATTTTTGATCAAATAAATGCAGGCTTGAAGAGACTTTTGTTAAATCATTAAAACATTTTTTTTTTTTTTACCGGCTTATATCTACACTATATTGCCAAAAGTATTGGGACAGGGGCCGAAATCATTGAATTTAGGTCTGCACGTCCATGGCCACAGGTGTATAAATCAAGCAGACGCTTCTACAAACATTTGTGAAAGAATGGGTCGCTCTCAGGAGCTCAGTGAACTCAAGTGTGGTACCGTGATAGGTTGCCGTGATAAGTCCATTTGGGAAATTTCCTCACTTCTAAATATTTTAGTCAACTGTTAGTGGGATTATAACAAAATGGAAGCGATTGGGAACAACAGCAACTCAGCCACGAAGTGATAGGCCACCTAAAATCACAGAGTGGGGTCAGCGCATGCTGAGGTCACAGTGCGCTGAAATGGACAACTTTCTGCAGAGTCAACAGCTCCAGCCCTCCAAACTTCTGTGGCCTTCAGATGAGCACAAGAACAGTGGGTAGAGAGCTTCATGGAATGGGTTTCCATGGCCGAGCAGCTCATCCAAGTCTTACATCACCAAGAGCAATGCAAAGCGTGGGATGCAGTGGAGTAAAGCAGACGCCACTGGACTCTAGAGCAGTGAAACGTGTTTCTGGAGTGACCAATCACACTTCTCTGTCTGGCAATCCCATGGACGAGGCTGGGGTTGTCAGTTGCCAGGAGAACAGGACTTGCCTGACTGTATTGTGGCAAGTGTAAAGTTTGGTGGAGGGGTGATTATGGTTTGGGGTTATTTTTCAGGGGTTAGGCTTGGCCCCTTAGTTCCAGTGAAAGGAACTCTTAAAGCGTCGGTCCATAAAGACATGGATGAGTGAGTTTGGTGTGGAGGAACTTGACTGGCCTGCACAGAGTCATGAACTCAACCTGATAGAACAGCTTTGGGATGAATTAGAGCGGAGACTGAGAGCCAGGCCTTCTCGTCCAACAACAGTGCCTGACCTCACAAATGAGCTTCTAGAAGAATGGTCAAAAATATCCCATAAACACACTCCTAAACCTTGTGGAAAGCCTTCCCAGAAGAGCTGAAGCTGTTAGAGCTGCAAAGGGTGGGCTGACTCCATATTAAATGTTTGTAAAGGCAGACGTCTCAACTTTTGGCGATATTATATATTTTATATATATAATTATTACTGTAAATATTCAGCTATTCGAAAAGCTATTCTAAATAGTAATGTAATAATGTAAAATTTTCACTTTTAGTCAAATTGTTCTGCTGAAAATATTTGTAATATTATTAGCCTAATAATTGCTAAATAAATGTATTGTATTCCACTAAGTAACTTTATATATTTATCAACACTGAAACGTTCCCCATGTGACATTAGAATTTGAAGTCTCTTAGAGGACGGGAGTGCTGAGGGGTCGCCGAACCACAGCTGAGAGCAGAGGATTATGGGTCAGAGACGGGGGGGGGGGGGGGGGGACGCAGGTTCAGGACGTCAGCGCTGGGATCAGATATCTGGGGCTACAGAACCCGGACCACATTCCCAAACAGCACTGATCCTCCTCTAGGGGTCAGTGCCAACCAGGGTTCAACACCTCTGCCATTTACACACAAAAACACCTATAAAAACATCTGCTGGTATTTTGAAGACATGTGGCGTTGTCACTCCAGGAATATTAAGAGGGAATGTTTAACGGAATTCATTAAAAACGGGATAAATACTTAGAACACTGTGGAACAAAACATTAACATTCCTGGAATGTCAAGAAAGAGCTACATCTGCATAACGTATCCTAATATTATAGTCTTAAATTGCTAGATAAATCTTTTAAGGAGTTTTTCCATAACATTTCTCCCACTTCATGAATGTAGAGCCAGTAAAATGAAAGACTTTAAAGTTTGCTGAGGCCCCCCGGTGGAGAATCACTGCACAACAGGACTGTTCAAATGAAATAATGCTACTGTTAAAGGTGCACTATGTAGTTTTTCGCAGCTAGAGGTCACCAAATCAAAACAAAGGCGTAGCTTGATGAAGCCGAGACTTAGCGCGGAATCATGGGAGTTGTCGTCTTCACCTCCCTGCTGGTGGAATTGGGACGGGAAATAATGTTCATAGATGAGATTATTACCGTTACTGTAGTTTGAAGCAGAGCAGGACCGAGTGCTGTGGGAGCTGATCGAGGAGCTGAAGTGATTGCTAATGAGACACGAGCGCAACACGGATCGAGAGCAGCGGAGCTTTTATTCGGCCACAGATGAGCGCTTCTGCTCAAACACGTGGGGTAACCAAGCGGCAACCTCCCCCAGTTTCTATTGAAGCATATGGAAGTGACTTAAACTGCAATGCTACTAAGGCTCAGAAGGAGCAGAATCTCATTGAGCCCCATGTTAAAATGCCCAACTTTACAGCAGAAAAAAAAACCTGTTTACAGCCTGGATTGCCTGAAAGTATGGATCGCGATACCAAGTCGGTACCGAACGCTTTGAGCGCTTAAGTTGGAATCATAAACACCTCTGACCTACCATTGCACTCATTTGCTCATCAAATATGTCTGTGATTGGCTAAAATGACCAGTGCTTCAAAAACATGTTGTAAATATACATCAATGATGTTTTTCACAGGGCACTTGCACAGATACACATGGGAGCGTTTGAATGCAGGCATCTATAAGCCTACCGGTCCACTGATCAACACCTACTTGTGCTTTCAAACGCTCACGATGATTGTAGCCAATCAGATGAGCGCGTGAGCAAAGTGGCCAGTCAGAGGTGTTCCAGCTCAACAGAACTCAAAAGCATACATTTTTTAAATTTCAGTACCAACTTGGTTCTGTATTTTGACAACACCTTTACTGTACAATAATTGGTTTGTCTGTCGATAAATGGATCCAAACAGTTGTTCCCTTGTCTAATGAAACATTAAATATTAAGGTCCTCATGAAATCAAAATGGACCCTATTTACTGTTAGCATATTACAGGTCTTAGAGTGAACAATTAATCTGTGCAAGTTAATAAACAGAAAATATTGTTTTTCGCGGTAATCTTTCATTTAAATCTGAAAAGTTACTTGCTACTTCCGGTTCACTGGGACTTTAAAGCATAGTAAAGTTGAGAATTAGCACTAGCTATAAACTCTATATGCTGTGCATCCTTTGCAGTACTTGTATTGTAGCTGTCTCTGTAAGCATGCCCTGCTTAAATAAATAAATAAATAAATAAATCTCAGACGTTTCCATGGTTTCTACAAATAAAACCGGGGCATTCGTGAGTATAACATCACTGGGTGGTTGCTTATTTCTCTGGATTTAAACAATTCTTGGACACATTTGGGATAATACAAGTAAACAAAATGTATAACACCGTTCACCGTTTAGAGGTTTTTGGACATTTTAATCCACAAAAATCTTACATATTGTGCCTGTAAATAGCCTAGTGAAAAACTAGTTACAACACAATATATAATTTTCCTTATACGATCATATAAAGTTTAGCCAAAAAGGTGATGCTGACTAAATGTTATTTCCATTGATCTGTATTCTGCTGACATCTTCAGGTTACAGTGGGACTTTCGTGTGCTTAAAAGACTATAGTGTGATATTTGGAAAACCTCACATTAACGTTATTTTGACCAAAGGGGTGATGCAAATGAACTTTGAAATGTCCACCTCCTTTTGTTGACCAATGGTTCGCGTTCCTCTGCGTTTAGGCACATGTTGGGCACTTTCCTCACGGTCCCTCAGTGCACGCGCGTCCTTCGCCCTGGTAGTACTACCTACACTACAGGAAATGTATTACGATGAACTTTGCTACCATAAGAAGCCTGCGCGGAGTTCACCACAGCTTTCGAACAATTCAAAAACAGACATTACACTTTATCCAACGCCGCAACATGTCCCTTTCCAAACTCCCCGTCACTCTGCTGGGAACCATGGCGTTTGGTGGACGCGCGGACGCGCACATGAGCGCACAGCTCGTGCAGGTGTTCTTGGAGCGCGGGCACGATGAGTTGGACACTGCATACATGTACAATGATGGACAGGCGGAGACCATCATAGGAGACATGCAACTTCCTAAAACAGGTACAAAACTCCCTCAACAGCGTGCAGTGATCATCAGCGCTGATGTGAGTTCACTGTGGTGGCAAGATCACATGACACTGCACGTGACATGTGTATTTGCAAACTCAGAGTTTTTTTTGTTGTTTTTTCAACCAAATATGTTGTACATAAATGTGTGTGTGTATAAATGTATATAATAAAAATATTAAAACACTGTGCATGGTAAACAGCTGTTTAGTTCATATTGCTTTTAAATTTGTACCTTTAGATAATGTTTTCAAATGATGAGAACAATTTTACATTGTTCCAAAACTGGCACTTAAATTTTTTTTTTAAAATAAGAATATAATAACGAGCAGTGATAATCAAATCAAATAAAAATGCAATATTTGTATGATCATCACATGGAAAAGATCAGCTTCTAGGAAATTAAGCTTTTATTTGTAAATTATATTTAAGCTCAAGTAAAAAAAAAATGTTAGGACAAATATTTAATATTCTCATTTTTTATATTATATTTTATTTTTTATATTATATTATAAATAAATATTTATGTATTTATTTATTATTGTTGTTGTTTTTTACAAAAAGCACTTTTTCCTTATGGATCGAATACTTGGATGACCAAAAACAATGTATTATTATTATTATTTTAATTATTAAATATTGAATAATAATAATGTAATTGTTTCATATTTATAATTCTTTATTAATTATAATTTTATTTATTTCATGTATTGTTATCATTGTTGTTTATTTTAATGAATAATTTTTCTTTATAATTGATGTAATTGTTTTAATTTATTGTTATTATATTTTATCTGTATTATTTTAATAATAATTTTTTCTTTATCATTAATGACATTTTTTTATGTATTATACTTTATCTGTATTATTATTATTATTATTTTAATTCAGAGACTTATTAAAGCATGCATGTCAAAATTAGGGCAAAAATAAGGTCCTTAAAATAATAATAATATATAATCATATTTTCACTCATGCCTGTGATAATTATTCCTATAATCACATTGACATCTAAAAGGGGAGTATATATATTTTTTAATCATGTTTAACGTGTGTTTATCAGTCCGGATCGCGACTAAAGCAAACCCCTGGGATGGAAAAACCCTCAAACCAGAAAGTGTGCGGAGTCAGCTGGAGACGTCCCTGAAGCGGCTGCGCACAGAGTGTGTGGACATCTTTTACCTGCACGCGCCGGACCACCAGAACCCTGTTCAACACACACTACAGGCCTGCGATCAGCTCCACAAACAGGTCAGGACACACACACAGAGGCTTTGACATCAGCACTGAAGAGCTGTAGACTTTACCCGTCAGACGTGTTCTGTGATGAATGTCTGACAATCAGGAGAATTATTGATAGTTTATGGCTATCTGACCTCGATTTGTTGTTTTTAGAAAACTCAACATCACATAAGCACAGACCTTACTTCACTAAACTGTTTGATGATGTTTAGGGCAAATTCAAGGAGCTGGGTTTATCAAACTATGCATCATGGGAAGTGGCGGAAATCTGCAGCATCTGCAAACACAATAACTGGGTGATTCCCACTGTATATCAAGTAAGTGGATATATAGATGGATGGATTTATGTCTATATAAGGACTAGTATAAAATGAATTTAAGATCTTAAATGAACTATTATTATTGAGTATTGCTTAATTAAGAATGAATGGGCGAGTTTTGACCAGTGACGTTTTCTTCTGAAGGGCATGTATAACGCAACCACACGACAAGTGGAGACTGAGCTACTGCCATGCTTAAGATACTTCGGCATCCGCTTCTACGCTTACAATCCCCTGGCAGGTAATGCGTTTCATCCATCCATCCACTCATCTATATATCCATCTGCTATCTATCTATTCCTTCATCCATCCATCTACCTATCTGTCCACCCGTCCATCCATCTTCTATCTATTCATCCACCCATCCATCTTCTATCCATCCATCATCCACCCATCATCTATCTATTCATCATCCATTTATCTATCCATCTTCTAACTATTCATCCAGCCACACTGCAAAAAATGCTCTTCTTTCTTAGTATTTTTTTTCCGTTTCCTGTCCCAATATCAAAAAAATTATTAAATCAAGATGTATTTACTAGAGAAGTAAAATCACATCATTTATCTTGTTTTCTTGAAAATAAGAATCAAAATGAAGTGAGTTTTTGCTTAAAAAAAGCAAAATGATCTGCCAATGGGGTAATAATCTTGTTTCTGATCATGAAATTAAATCAAATTTTTCTGAAACCGTGTTTCTTGTTTCCGTCCCAAACAGAAACAAAATTATTGTTCTTCCCCATTGACAGATCATTTAGCTTGTTTTAAGCAAAAACTCCCAAAAAACAAGAAAAATTATGTCATTTTACTTATCTAGTAAATCAATCTTAAGAATTTTTAGATATTTGGACTGGAAACAAGAAAAAAATACTAAAAAAGAAGAGCATTTTTTGCAGTGCATCCATCTTTATTAACCCACAAATTTTATTTATATCACTATGCTCTAAAATTACATTTATTATGTAATGTACATAACATTTTTGGAATGAGATATGAGATCAACTCTAGTCTTGTTTACTCATTTCTTAGTGGTTTTTGCACTTTTTGCATAATTTGAACATCTGTTTGATTGGAAAATATGCTAAATACAAAATATACTGACCGCAAGTAAAATCAAGATAATTATCACTTGACCTGTGCATTTTCTTCACAGGTAGCATGTCTTTTATTTCATCTCCAGCACTTTTGCCTCTGCTTCTCCCTCAGGTGGGCTCCTCACGGGGAAATATCACTACGAAGATAAAGACGGCGCTCAGCCCGCGGGTCGATTCTTTGGGAACAATTGGGCTACTGCTTACAGGGACAGGTGCATTAACATCATAATTCACTGAGTATGACACTCACATCAGTGATTCATTTGTTCAATCCTGTGTGAGCTCAATCTCTAGATCCAGTTAGTTGGGCATAAAGATTTTACTATTATAAAATGTGTTCAATGTTACGTATGTGTGGCATGATGTGGATTTCAGATACTGGAAGGAGAGTAACTTCCAAGGCATAGATGGCATTCAGAAGGCTCTGGAAAGCGCATACGGCTCCGAAAAACCCACCCTTACGTCAGCTGCCATTCGATGGATGTATCATCACTCTCAGCTGAAGGTGGGACACATCATGAAACCATATAATGCTCATTTTGATACTTTATAAGCCTGTAATCTGACATAATGCAGTATTTTGTTTTAGATTGTGCCCTTTGCCTAAATTACAAGAGTTGCAATATTCAGAGCAGTAACATCATACATGTCAGTCATTTGACCAGGAACGTGACCGGAGCAAATGTAAACTCGACTTTTTTAAGGGTTAGTTCACCCAAAAATGAAATTTATGTCATTAACTCCTCACCCTAATGTCGCCCCACACCCGTAAGACCTCCGTTCATCTTCAGGACACAGTTTAAGATATTTTATATTTAGTCCGAGAGCGTATGCAAGTGTATGCACACTATACTGTCCATGTCCAGAAAGGGAATAAAAACATCATCACAGTAGTCCATATGAGACATCAGTGGGTTAATTAGAGTCTCTTGAAGCATCCAAAATACATTTGGGTCCAAAAATAACAAAAACTACAACTTTATTCAGCATTGTCTTCTCTTCCAGGTTTGTTTCAAACCTCAAATAAAGATTCAAACGGTTATGAATCAGCGGATTCATTCATGATTCGGATCGCATGTCAAACTGCCAAAATCACGTGAGATTGGCGATCCGAATCATTGATCGATTCCGTTAATAACCGTTTGAATCTTTATTTCCCTTTCTGGACATGGACAGTAGAGTGTGCATAGACTTGCATACGCTCTCGAACTAAATATAAAATATCTTAAACTGTGTGAGAAGATGAACGGAGGTCTTATGGGTGTGGAACGACATTAGGGTAAGGAGTTAATGACATCAATTTCATTTTTGGGTGAGCTAACCCTTTAAGTTTACTCAACTCGCAGTGGAATTCGAATGAGATATTTGATGTGTTTCCAGGGGGATCAGGGTGACGGGGTCATTATCGGGATGTCCACGATGGAGCAGCTGTGTGAGAACCTGACGGCAGCAGCAGAAGGTCCACTCAAACAGGAAGTCGTGGACGCTTTCAAACACGCCTGGGATTTAGTGTCCCACGAGTGTCCCAACTACTTCCGCTAATCATGACGATTAGAGAGAAAAAAAATGATATGATGAAGCCTGATTTAAAAGAACTAATACAGAAAAGATCGCTTTATTTTTCTATGGTCGAGTGACAGTGATAAATTGAGTTGGACCAGCCTTCAGCTTCCTAATAAACACAATGATAAAATCAAACTGAGCTCAATAACACTTAATGTATTACATTTTCCCCACGTTTATATGAGAATGCAATAAAGTGAATGCTATGGTGGCATCTTGATGCAATGTTTTCTTCTTGCCAAAAAATTGCTATAATAACTTATATTTAACAGTAAGAATAACACAGATCATGTTTGCCTCAGTCTCTCTGTTCAGTACAGTCATACAGAACACCTTATGTGTGTATTTTTAAACATTGCAGATGGTGACTGAACACTCAAAAACATTTTACGGGTTTATGTTGGATCAACACAAACAAATGTTCATGGCAAAAAAGTCCATTTCCTGAGTCCATGTTTTATTCGCTCCCTTCTCCTTCCTCAGAGTCTTCCTCTTTCCTGGTCTCATCGTCGTCACCGTCCGTTAGCTTCTCGAAATCCCCGGATTCAGAATTCCACATGCACTTAATCGACAATTTGAATTCCGCCATCTCGATTCCAAAGAGTTTCTGATTTAAAAGGACAAAAATAAATAGTTTTAGAATAATGTTATTAAGAATTCAACCTTGAACCCAGTTAGTTTATGACATATGGAAGCTTGTTTTCACCGCGGAAAATAAAAGAGGTAGTTGCGACTTTTTAAATCTCACAATTCAAACTTTTTTCCTTTCATTTACTTCACGATTACCCTTTGGATTTTTTTTTTCATGACACAAACAAGCTTCCATAATAACGTGAATGTTTTTTTTTTTTCATAATACATTTTAATCCAAATGAAGAGATGTGATGTTTGCGAATAAACAAGACATCAAGTAATACATTTAAAAATTGACAAGTTTTCATTAAGTCTTTTTGTCCTGTTTTCTAGAGGTTAAATAGTCTCAGCCGCAGACGTCACACCTACGGACTGTTGTCTGAACGCCTGATGCACGTGACATGCTTAGCTCGAACACTTCAGGAGTTTTGACGTCGTCATCGGATAGGTTGAATTCTACTGGATGTCCGCGAGACGAGCGTGTTGCGTTCTTTAGCGGTCCGCCACCGCGACGCCAACCTCCCTTGTGGAAGACGAATACCGTACTATCTACAACTGTGACTGAGCGCTTGCCAGGATCAACTAAACGCTGGATTTTCAAAAGTTCTCGGCTCCAGTGTTGCAGTAAACTTGCATTCTTGAATTAATAATTTATCAATGCAGGACGCCGGACTGTTATTGCAGGGACATTGACTACATTGTCACACCCCTAAACTTGTGAACAAAAACGGTGATTGGTTGCGTTACATGTCAGTCAAACGACCTCTTGGGCCTTGACCAACGAAAGCTGCGAGAGTCCAGACCTTCTCCCGTCAGTCTGAAGGTCTGATCTTTGTGAGGCTAGAGGTTGTAAAACATGGTTTTAGTTGTGCTTCTGCCCTGTGTGACTGTGCAGATGAAATGACAAATTAAATGTATCTGTTAAATAAAACACCTCACCTGATGAGTAATAAAAACGCTGTATCACTTTTGCAAAATTTTAAATCTCTGAGTTCTTAAACCAAGCCGTTCTTGTTTTATCCCGAGCTCGTTCTCATTCTCTTTTCTCTAGCAGACTCTCCTCTGTTCGGTGTTTCTCCGGAGGTTGGAGATTTAGCAGCTCCATGTCAACCTTTCTCACTCGTTATGACAACTAGCCTCTGCCACACACACACACACACACACACACACACACACACACACACACACACACAACTAACCTCTGCCAATCACACACTAGAAACGTGTCAAAGCAGGAGCAACTTAACTATTTACAGATATGATATGACGAGACATGGATGGGAGAGTGACGTATGTACGCAATTCCCTGTGAAACCCCTTATAACAACACTTAGACACAACAACACTATTATAGTCTTACCATAGAGAATCAGGGTAAGACAAAACACATTTTGGAATAAGGATTGATGATGTATTGAAATTTGATTAATTCTGAACAACAACAACAAAAAAGTGTTTAGTGTACCTTTAAGTATAGGATGTTTGCAGTGTATTAGTGATACAAACTTACCAGAACTCGAGCCTGTTCGGGTGTGAGTGTGTCTCCGTCTTTACACACTTCAAAATCCTTTATCAGTGTCACCACCCCTGCAGATGGATTCATATTATAAAATAGTGCACACTATTTTTTCCCAATGCAATTTCAAGCCTTTACCCTCCACTGAAAATAGACCAGTTCAGAGAGAATGGTATTGTCTGTCTATTCTGTGGGAAATGAGTATTGGAAGCGTACTGATATAAGTATTTCAGATATTTCTCTAGCAAAAAATCTATATTTTTGACAACACAGCATTGCACTTAGTTTATTATTTCAGATTCCTTTTTAAAAGACTACAATTGAAAAATGTATATATTACATTTAAAATAAATTCAGCCCGCCAAAGGGGCTCGTAGGACTGACATCTGAAATACACTGCATTTGGCAGGCATTAATGTCAAGCCCTGTATATACACTAGGGGTGTAACAGAACACAAAACTGACGGTTCGGTGCAGCAGTTTTACAAAATAGCTTTTTATTTTTTGTTACTAAACAGTGGCTTACAGAAAAAAATGGTGTCTGTCCTTAAATAAATTCAACTATAACAATGTTTCTTAAAGATAATGCTGTAAACTTTATAGGGAGCCTTTACTTGCACATTACTGTAATATTAAAGGTTAACAACAGAGCCCAAACTATTAGCCTAAAATCAGTTGCTATTTATTTTTAGATATAATAATCTACACTCAAATAACACATTGTATGCAAACATGTAAACTTCACATTAGGCAGTTTTTGCAGAACTTCTAAATCTAATGATACAATAGTTTTACTCCAATTTGTTGTTGAAGTATGATCATTTAAACACAGTGTCTATTATTGTCAGACAGATTTATTTAAACATCCATTAATCAAGACGACACTACCAGGTTAAATACAATATAATGAATATATCGGCTAATATAGCGCATATATTTAGTGAAAGAGTTTCTCTAGTGAAATAACGGCTGTGGACACTGAATGACTTCTGAGGTAAATGTGATTCTACGTGACATTGTTTACAAGTCGCTAGCCATCTTTCCATCAATGAAACACTGATTGACCGATTACACGACATATGATACATTTCAGTAAGTAGTAATGTATCCTCATCATACCTTCAGATATTAATACATGTTTATTCTTTGACTAGGAAGAAGACTAAAGAGCGTCAAAAGAGCATTTATGGTTTGAATTTCTACAGAATACTCAATATGTGTGTAAAACAAGCTGACTGTTAACTGTTAAAGACTGCATTCGGTACACATGCTCCGTACCGGAGGGGTTTGGTATGAATACGTGTCTCGTTACACCCCTAATATAAACACATGAGTCCTGATGTTAATGAATGGCTCACCTTTCTTCAGAGCGGTGGGGAGGCCCAGCTGTCTGAGCTGAGGCTCCATGGAGTGTGGGAACTGCTCCAGCGGACCCTCATCCAGAGTCACGGCCATGGTCGCTACGGTTCCCGCTCGAGCGTAATCCAGCTCTTTAAAGTTACTGAAATATCTGTGTGCAAGAAAAACACATTTGTTATTAAAAGAATACAACATTAGATTTTATTAGGATTCATTGATAAAGTCTGAAATAAAAATGATTATTATGAAAGGATGATGGTAGATTTTGGATGGACGGACACCATTAAAGGGATAGTTCACCCAGAAATTAAAATGTTATGTTTATCTGCTGACCCCCAGTGCGTCCAACATGTAGGTGTGTTTATTCTTCAGTAGAACACAAATGAAGATTTTTAACTCAACCGTTGCGGTGTGCCAGTCATATAATGGTGTGAATGGGTAACAATTCTATGAGAGCAAAAAAAACATGCTTAGACAACATGCACAAAGAGCCCTGCTGCTCCTGACGACACATTGATGTCTTAAGATACTGTCATTACTTCCGTTTGATAAGGTCAAACTGGCGCAATCATAAGATATATATATTATGTAGATGCCTCGTTCGGCCAATCTGCACAGGCACTAATGAGGAATCTATGGCTACGTCTACACTAATCCGGATAAATTTAAAAACGGAGTTTTCGTCTAAAAACGCTCAGCGTCCACACTATCATTTTCAATCATTTTCCAAAAAATGTTCATCTACACTGCATGTGCAAATCCAAGACGCTTCGACTTCGGCGTCATTTCGAGTACAAGATCTCTCTCCTTACCCACCAGTGCATCCATGGTGATGCTCCCTCCTATCTTAAGGAACTCCTCACCACACAAACAGCCACTCGTAACCTCCGCTCTGTTTCACTGTATCGCCTTAAAACTCCCACAGCCAATCTCCGTACTATGGGGGATCGGGCCTTCTGCTCTGCAGCCCCCAGTCTGTGGAATGCTCTCCCTGACCACCTGCGGACTCCACAGACTATAGATACTTTTAAGCGTGGTCTTAAAACCCACCTTTTTAGCAGAGCTTTTAATTGACTTGCTACTTCTTTATTTTATTTTTCAGTTTTATTTATTTTATTTTATTAATTTACTTATTTATTTATTGTTGTTGATTGTTTTTTAATTCTGTAGCACTTTGAGATTTTGTTTAATATAAAGTGCATTATAAATAAAATTAATTATTATTATTATTATTTCCGCTACTTGTTTATTTACTCTTTGAAATTTTGCGGCAATGTCGAGAAAGGGCACTGAGTTTTTAAAATGGGCCGACAGTGAGGTGGAGTTGTTGCTGCGAGTAATACATGAATATAAAGTGTGAATTGGTCATATGACTGCATCACATGGCTAAAAATGCGTCATCGTATTAAAAAGCCTCCGTTTTCACAGTCCACACTACGACGCGAAGACGACGTTTTCAAATTTATCCGCTCTGGAGAGCGTTTTCAAAACGATACGTTTTCATTGACTTAAAACGCTGTCTCAGTGTGGACGGAAGGCCAAAACGAAGAGAAAAATATACGTTTTCAAATGAAAACGTATTAGTGTGGACATGGCCTATATATATATATCTATGATCACGCCAGTTTGACCTCATCAGACGGAAGTAATGACGGAGGGGAACACTAGATGAGATTCGTCGGGATATGAGGTAAAAAAAAGTTCTTGTGTTTCTCACAGAAACAGATCGGTTCGTGTCTTAAGACATCAATGTGTCGTCACGAGCAGCAGTGTTTTTGTGCATGTTGTCTAAGCATGTCTTTTTGTTTTCCTCTCATAGAATTGTTACCCAATCACACCATTATATGACTGGCACACAGCAACGGTTGAGTTAAAAATCCTCATTTGTGTTCGACTGAAGAAACAAACACACCTACATGTTGGACGCACTGGAGGTAAGCAGATAAAAATCAAATTTTTATTTTTGGGTGAACTATCCCTTTAATGTCAGTATATCAGTCCATCATTTTAAATTCATGCACAAGTCTCTTGATTTATGACAAAATTTAAGATCATTTAAGATTATTAACTGGTGTCTGTCGTTCATTACTTACTCTTGCACCTCCTCTTTGGTTTTGTTAGTGAACAAAACCCCGACTTCACCTCTGAGAAACCTGCTCAGCTGTAAAGCAACCCAGAACATTCAATCAGTTAAATATATTAGCCAGTGTAGTTCATAAAATCTGTATAAACACTCATCATGTAGATATTAAATCATTGCTGACATGCACCGACATACTTTATGCAGGTTATCTTTGTATTCGTCAGTCGGGCCTTTACCCAGCGCAATCATCATGACTTTGTTCTTACCGAAGAAGAAGCTGAAACGCAAAACCCACATTCAACCTTAATCTCTCTAAAATAAAGCATAAAGCAGTAAATTAGCAGCAGCATAAAGTGCGTGTGTGTGTGTGTGTGTGTGTGTGTGTGTGTGTGCCAAGTCTACCTCACTTTGTGAGGGTGAAATATCCACACAAACAGTGAAATATGACAACCAACTAGTGAGGACATTTTACTGGTCCTCCTTACTAGTTAAAAAGGCTTAGAAATCAGAAAAAAAACATGTTTTTATTACAATCTAGTGCGTGTGTGCGAATGTGTGTGAGTGAGTGAAATGTATGTATGTGAGTGTGTGTAAGAAAGCGTGTGATGTGTGTATGAAAGAGTAAGACTGCATGTGTATTTGAGAGAGTGTGTTTGTGTGAGAGTGAGAGAATAAATGTGTGTATGTGCGAGTGTGGTTGCGTATAATGTGTGTGTTACGTCCAAGGACGTATTGATATTTGTTTCTTCCACAATGAGTGTTATTGGATTATTTGTTCTTCTCTCTCTCTCTTTCTGTCTTTCTCCCTTCCTGTGTTTTCTTGCCTGATAGGTGTGTGTGTGTGTGTGTGTGTATGTGTGTGTGTGTGTGTGTGTGAGTGAGTGAGTGAGTGAGTGAGTGAGTGAATAAATGTGTGTATGTGCGAGTGTGGTTGCGTATGACGTGTGTGATGAGCGTGTTTGTGAGAGAGTATGTGAGTGTGTGACTGACTGTGTGTGTCTGTATAATGGAAGCCTCGCTAACACATTGAAACAAACAAGTGTGTGTGATTGTGTGCGTTATTGTGTGTATGTAAGCATGTCTCTATGTTAGTGTGTGTATGCTAGTGTGTGTGTGTGTGTGTGTAATGGAAGCCTCACTAACACAATGATACAAATGAGTGTGTGTGTGTACCGGCTGTGTTTCCAGGCCGTCCTGATGTCTTTCAGTTTGTTGTTTCTCATGTTCTCTATTGAGAACACAAACACGTATTTGTAAATGTCTGCACATTTCCGCAGCTGATAAAGAAGAAATGGAAAAATTACTTTAATCAATGTGTCTCTTTCCCCTGAATATGAAGCATCTCAAGAACATGACAGATCACATGATCACATGGTTTAGTTCATATCAGCTCCAATGCCCATGGTATTACCATAGTACATGCTTGTAGGGTTAGTAGCATCACCAAACGAGCAATGAAAAGTCAAACTAACCTCTTCAATCAAGTTTTGTTTGGACTCCAACCCCTTCTTGGTTGTTTTGGTTAAAGAAACTGTTCAAATATATCCATTATTAGCAAAGGAATCATTAACACATTCTAACACACCCAGCTGCTTCAATAATAACCTCAATAAATGACAGTAAAATTATTACAGTTTAATCATATGATGTTTATGAGCAAAAAATAACAACCATGATTATATTTTAGCACCGTAACAATTATAATGTAAATACGTTTCTCTTTTTAACCACCCCACTAACTCAAGCTCGAGTGATTTGAATGTATGGCGTGTAAGTCTAATAAAAGTAAGTGATAAAACAAACTAAAACATTAAATGATTACCTTTCTTGTCTCTCTTGGATTTCGGCATGGCTCTCACGTTGTTTTTTTCTTCGCTGATGATCTCCGAGCGCTTGACGAACAGTGAGGAATCACAGCGCCGCCTATTGGTGCTCGCGGGTACACTCATGAATATTAATGAGATCCTTTCCTGTTTAACCAGCAGGAGGCGCAGCACAACTGTGATATTTTTGGAAGACGGGCACTGTACTATACAGAGTACATTATTTCTTTTTTCTAATGATAACGTTAGGGAAATCGCTCGTGAGTCTATCAGACTGTGTAAACTAACACTATGTGTTTTATGTGTATGTGTTAAGAAACTGTGTTTTTTTTAAAAAACTTTAAAGTTTACAGTATGCAAGTTTAGGTAACACGTGCCGTAGTTACTGTGTAATTATTTATTTAAGTACTAAGTAAAAATAACAAACTACATGTATTATTTACTATAGGGTTAGGGTAGGTTTAGGGTTTCGTTTCGAATTAGTTGCATGCAATTATGCATAATTTACTGTATGGTAAGTACATGTAATATATGTGACACTGTAAAATAAAGTGTTTCCCAATTTTACAACATTAGAAAACACCAATGAACATACCTTACTGGACACAAAAGATAGGCTAAGTAAAACTATAGTAACTATAAACAGTATAGTAATCAATAAACAGTCTGTGTGCTAAAGTAATGGCACTTAATAATACTTAAATATCATTTTGAGTATTTTTATTCAAGTAGCCTACTGTACTTTTTCGGGCAAGATATCCTCATTAAGTTCATTTAATGAAATATACATTTTTATTTTCACTTAAGCACAATTTAAACATCTAAAATGCTGGGACTGTACCCATACTTTACAGTTTTTCTCCATCGCTTTGGCACATTTTCCAAAACATTCTCTAAACTATAAGTTCAGTTATCACAAAATCTAGTTATTGTGTCAGGAAATTTGCCAATGCTACCAAAATAAAGTGTTTTTTTCATCATGTGAGCCAAACTGGTCCAAATGTTTAGATGTTACATACAAATTTCATGTTTTTTAACTCTTTTTGTTGACTAACTGCTTTCTGTTCTATACAATAATGTCCGCTTTGTTTCAATAATGTCCTCTTGAGGTTCACACTGAGCTTTTTACTGTAAATCAGCATTTGTATTTATACAGTACACTTATTGTTTAAAGAAATGTGCAACATGTAAGTTCAAAATTAACAATGTTTGTTCATTTTTACACACTTTATTATGTTTATCTCTAACAGATACAAAAATAAATGTACCATAAATATAAATGAGTAAGTAGCCTACAAATATGATGTACACTGTAAAAAAAGTTCTGGCAACCACAGCTGCCGCTTTTTTACCGTAAATTTTAAGGGGATTTTTTTAGTGTAGCTGCTGCTGTTCAGGGTTGTAACGTTCCTCCATGTTCAAAAATGCTGGTGATTGCAAACTCCACGCACACACGCACACACACATACATACATATATACAAAAATGCTGGTGATTACAAACTCCACGCACACACGCACACACACATACATACATATATACAAAAATGCTGGTGATTGCAAACTCCACGCACACACGCACACACACATACATACATATATACAAAAATGCTGGTGATTGCAAACTCCACGCACACACGCACACACACATACATACATATATACAAAAATGCTGGTGATTGCAAATTCCACACACACACACACACACACACACACACACACACACACACACACACACACACACACACACACACACAAACACACACACACACACACACACACACACACACACACACACACACACACACACACACACACACACACACACACACACACACACACACACACACACACACATTTATTTATATTTATATTACACACATACATATTTTGATCACTGAATGGATCATGTGAAGAGTTTGACAGTTTCACTGAGAATGAACTCATCGTTTTGATCAGCAGGTGCTTTTGGTCTTTGTGCAAATTGTAGATAATTTTAGTTACTCTTTTGTACACATGTGCCGAAACAAATGCAATTTGCTTTAATACAGAATAAATTATAATCTGGTGTGAACAATAAACTAATTGTTCAGAGATCTGAACTTATTGTTTTGAGGAAAAAAAAGTCTCATTCCAGAATTGAGCCAAAGTGAAACTGTAACTGAAAAATAACTTACGTGTATTTTTCACATCGTGATCACATCAAAAGCAGCTGCTGTTAAACGGCATTAAAGAACCAGATCTGAGGCTGATTATTTCAACATACGTCATGAAGACACCTTTCCCCAGACGCCTAAAACTCATTAGGATCTGCCTGTTTTTGTTATAGACTTATATAAGAAAAGATGGATTCACGTGTGCACTTAACACTTGGATGAAAGGATTTGTAGCAGACATGACTGCCTTCCCAAAATCTTTGCTTCCACATGGTTGGACTGTGCTCAAAACAGTTGCAAAAATTGCAGATGATCCTCAGAAATCCCTGGGTGTGTTTTTTGCACATGTGCTTCTAAACGTCCTTCAAGCCAGGGCAGGTTTAAGGTGTAGATGCTTGTGTAATGTCTGAGTCTATTCATCAATCAATCATTTGGTGAAATGAAAGCGCTCGAGCTCTGTGTTGCCACAACATGCAAAAGTGAAAATTAATCAACCCAACGCCTTCTTCAGTGCTTTAACTTTAACTTATGAATGTACTGGATGGGCTTGCTCATTTAATGTCATTAATAATGATAGAGATATGAACTTTTCAACTCTGACTAATGAGTCTGAATGAATCACACATTTACATTCAGTCAACTGATTATGTTGATGCAATTAACAAGACATGAAATGTTTATATATGAGACCCTGGAGCACAAAACCAATCGTAAGTCACAGATAGATAGATAGATAGATAGATAGATAGATAGATAGATAGATAGATAGATAGATAGATAGATAGATAGATAGATAGATAGATAGATAGATAGATAGATAGATAGATAGATAGATAGATAGATAGATAGATAGATAGATAGATAGATAGATAGATAGATAGATAGATAGATAGATAGATAGATAGATAGATAGATAGATAGATAGATAGATAGATAGATAGATAGATAGATAGATAGATAGATAGATAGATAGATAGATAGATAGATAGATAGATAGATAGATAGATAGATAGATAGATAGATAGATAGATAGATAGATAGATAGATAGATAGATAGATAGATAGATAGATAGATAGATAGATAGATAGATAGATAGATAGATAGATAGATAGATAGATAGATAGATAGATAGATAGATAGATAGATAGATAGATAGATAGATAGATAGATAGATAGATAGATAGATAGATAGATAGATAGATAGATAGATAGATAGATAGATAGATAGATAGATAGATAGATAGATAGATAGATAGATAGATAGATAGATAGATAGATAGATAGATAGATAGATAGATAGATAGATAGATAGATAGATAGATAGATAGATAGATAGATAGATAGATAGATAGATAGATAGATAGATAGATAGATAGATAGATAGATAGATAGATAGATAGATAGATAGATAGATAGATAGATAGATAGATAGATAGATAGATAGATAGATAGATAGATAGATAGATAGATAGATAGATAGATAGATAGATAGATAGATAGATAGATAGATAGATAGATAGATAGATAGATAGATAGATAGATAGATAGATAGATAGATAGATAGATAGATAGATAGATAGATAGATAGATAGATAGATAGATAGATAGATAGATAGATAGATAGATAGATAGATAGATAGATAGATAGATAGATAGATAGATAGATAGATAGATAGATAGATAGATAGATAGATAGATAGATAGATAGATAGATAGATAGATAGATAGATAGATAGATAGATAGATAGATAGATAGATAGATAGATAGATAGATAGATAGATAGATAGATAGATAGATAGATAGATAGATAGATAGATAGATAGATAGATAGATAGATAGATAGATAGATAGATAGATAGATAGATAGATAGATAGATAGATAGATAGATAGATAGATAGATAGATAGATAGATAGATAGATAGATAGATAGATAGATAGATAGATAGATAGATAGATAGATAGATAGATAGATAGATAGATAGATAGATAGATAGATAGATAGATAGATAGATAGATAGATAGATAGATAGATAGATAGATAGATAGATAGATAGATAGATAGATAGATAGATAGATAGATAGATAGATAGATAGATAGATAGATAGATAGATAGATAGATAGATAGATAGATAGATAGATAGATAGATAGATAGATAGATAGATAGATAGATAGATAGATAGATAGATAGATAGATAGATAGATAGAATAAAACATTTTATTAATAGAAATATTATTACCAATTAATACATAAATCAGACATCATTAAACATTTCCCTGGCTCCTCTTGTATGGTTGTTATTTGGCTTTGAAATCCCCGATCATAATAATCTACACTTTCAATATTAATCAGTAAATGTGCTGGAGTTTGTTGAGGGGGCGATATTGCCAAAGTCTGCACTCCTGCTCCTGTGTGCGCGCCTCCGCGTCCTGGGGCGGCGTGCGCGCGCGCGGCACCGGTGAGGGCGGAGAGTGCGCTGCGGATCTCCCTCTTTTAGGAGTCTATGAAACTCGATCCCGTCGCGCCGGCAGCGTCCGGTAGCTATAAAACACTCGCGCGCTCACGGAGTCACGCGGAAGAGTCTGTGCGAATTAATATCAGTGTGACTGGAGAGTTTGGAGTTCATTCTTGCGCGATTATCACTGAGATGAGTCGCGGATCTCCAGATGTCCCGGAGTTTCAGAAATGAGCGGTGTGCTCCGTTATTCCTCCCCGTTCCCATGGAGAACATGATGCGTCCTGGAAGGATAGACAGATAATGACTGCATTGCTCGAGTCTGCTCAATCGATGAGAAGTTGTTAACGCGCTGCACGGACACACCAGCTCCAGAGAGGATCTGAATTGAAGTAAAGCGCATTTATTGTTAATGAAAGCATGAGCTCGCTGTTGTTTGGAGAGGGTTTACTGGGCGGTGTGGTGAGCGGCGCGCCATCAGACGCGGTGCCCAGAGCGCTGCGCAACGACCTGGGATCCAACATCCATGTCCTCAAGACCCTCAACCTGAGGTTCCGTTGCTTCCTCGCCAAAGTCCATGAGCTGGAGAGAAGGAACAAACTTTTGGAGAGCCAGCTGAAGCAAGCCTCCAATCAGCCGAGGTACCCCGGCTTCTCCTTCACGCGTGACGCGGCGGTCCAGACCGACTCTCTGGAGTCCAGACTTCCAGGGAACATCTGGAGTTTTACGCATATTTTGAGACATGGGGAGCGCGTAAAGACTGTCCAGGGACCCGGAGTCACATGGACCCATCCGGACGGGGTCGGGGTCCAGATCGACACCATCACCCCAGAACTGAGAGCCTTGTATAACGTCCTGGCTAAAGTCAAACGGGAGAGGGATGAGTACAAGAGAAAGTGAGTACTGATGTTTGATCATTGTGTCTGTGGGAGTCGGACAGGCCTGACACGCGCCTGCTGGTGCGGGACTGATTCATTGCAGCAGAATTTCTTGGCAGGTGAACAGCATATATTTGAAGGGCCCAGTTTTGCAAGCAGAGTCCATTCAGGCCAAATGATAGCGGTGTGCCTTCATGGGAAATATCTCCACACAAAAACAAAAAAGAGAAAAAATATACAGTACCAGTCAAAAGTTTGGGAACGTTAAGATTTTTTTAGTCTCTTCTGCTCACCAAAGCTGTATTTATTTGATTAAAAAATACAGGAAGAACAGGAATATTGTGAGGTATTATTCAAAATAATAGTTTTTAATGTGAATATATAATAAAGTGTAATTTATTTCTGTGATCAAAGCTGAATTTATCATCATTACTCCAGTCTTCAATGTCACATGATCCTTCAAAAATCATGAGGATTTGCTGCAGAAAAAAATATACATTATTAATATCGGTGTTCAAAATAGTTCAACATTTTCTTTTGTGTGTGTGTGTGTGTGTGTAACACTATGATACACTACAATTCAAATGTTTCGGGTGCATTTTATATAACAATAATAACACTTTTATTCAGCAAGAAAAATTGATCAAAAGAGACATAAGTCATTACAAAAGATTGTATTTTAAAAAATGCTGTTCATTTTATCTTTCTATCCAGATCTAGAAACAAAAATATATCACGGTTCCCACAAATATATTAAGATTAAACTATAGAGTAATGATGATGAAAATTCAGCTTTGCATCTAAATACATTCCATCTTAATATATTTTAAAACAGAAAGCAGCTATTTTAATGTGTAATAATATTTCACAATATTACTGTTTTTACTGTATTTTTATTAAATAAATGCATCCTTGGTGAGAAGAAGAGACTTTTTTCAAAAACATATCAAAATATGAACGGTTCCAAACGTTGGTTACACTTTATTTTAATGTGTCACAGTGTAATCATACATTTAAGTACTGAGTAATATTAATGAGCATGTGCTTACTGTAGGGTTAGGGTAGGAGAAGGGTTTGCATGTAATTATGAATAATTATTCATTTCTATGGTATGTACATGTAACAAGACACTGTGCTACCCAACTTTTGACCGCTCCTGTATGCATTAAATAGCATTATTTGTAATTGTAAGATTGTAATGCGTGCTTTAAAGATGCATGATGTGATTATGATGATCTTGTGAAGAAGGCAGAGGAACACTTGGCCGCTCTGGTGAGCTTCAGCAGTTGTCTGTTTGTTTTTCCATCTGTTCGAGCAGCAGTGATTTCTATTATACCGTCACCTCTAAATATACCAGTTTTCTGGCAATGCTCAGCAACTAAAGTCCTGCAAATATTGCAGCTGTCTTCAGAAATATGATATGAGAACCTCTTTATCACAGGTGCCCAGTGATTTAGTTCATTGTTTCATTCATTCTATCATTGTGCAGACATTCGGTCTTAAAGGGATAGTTCACCCAACAATGATAATTCTGTCATCATTTAGGCCTACTCACGCTCATGTTGTTCCAAACCTGTATGAGTGTCTTTGTTCTGCTGAACACAAATGAAGAGCCCCCAACCCCCCCCCCCCCCCCCCCCCCCCCCACACACACACACACACACACACACACACACACACACACACACACTAAAGCCACTTTCACACTGCGATTCCGGCAAATATACGGATAATGCGACCCGGCATTTGTTCCCGGGCCGCTAGATTTGGTCCATTCACACTGCCAGCGAAATGCCGTAATATGTGCGCTTTCACACACAACCCGTAACGGTCCCAGGTCGAGTTGACACGTGATTGTGACGTATAATGCCGAGCGATCTCAGCTTCAGCGCGGATAGTAAGGAGCTCCGTGGTCTCGACTTGTGTCCAGTTTGCACACATTTCTGCTTGTTTAATTTTAGTTTCTTTTGTATACGAACACTCTCTGTGTTTAAAACACCGACGAGCTCTTCTGGCACTGCAGGGTTGTATTATTGAAAAAACAAGCTCTAGGAGTCGCATGATAACTACGTACACGTTGCGGCATTAGTTTCGGCTTTTGTTCACACAGCGCTCGTCCCGGGTCGAATCCCGCAAATGTTACTAGGTCCCCGACCTGGGTTCAATTCGGTAATCAATGCCGGGACGTGGTTGCTTTCACACAGAAGGCGACCCGGCAATGCTCCGGGAATATTGCGGGTCCGATGTGCAGTGTGAAAGGGGCTTTGGTTTTAATAGGCGGTGAATCTCTCAAAACATTTCAAAATTACATCTGACTGAAATGCATAAATGAAAAACTGCATGACAATAAGGCATATTTTTATGACCATTATTATATATTGCACTCTGATATCATTTTTAACAACATCTCATTACTGTAATACCATACCATTACTTTTGAAGTATGAAGTATTTATATATTATTACATAACTGAAAAAAATTATTGCAATAACTGAAAATGGATGCATTACAGTAATAAGTTTTTTTTTTTTTTTTTGCATTACAGTAATGAAAACTTAAGGGTAAAATGTGCTGAATATGCTCCTTTACATATATATATATATATTTTCCCTTTGCAAAATATCATTTCCTTTTTTTGTTCTAATGATTTTCTAGTATAATGAAACAGACATGATGACAGATTGCATGATTTCCAGCCTTGAATGGAGGTTGAATGGGTTTTATTAATGCATGATTTCTGAATGACTTGAAACAGTGTGACCTCAGAGGAGCCGCGTGAATGTGTGTGTGTGTGTGTGTGTGTGTGTGTCTGATCAAGCTGCCCTCTTTGCCCAGGCATGTGCTGACTCACTAGTAAATGCTGCTGCCTTACCCTTCAGAAAAGCCACAAACAATGAGCACAAAGTGAAGGCGAGCGAAGAGGAAGCGAGTGTGTGTGTGTTTGTGTGTGTGTGTGTGTGTGTGTGTGTGTGTGTGTGTGTGTGTGTGTGTGTGTGTGTGTGTGTGTGTGTGTGTGTGTGTGTGTGTGTGTGTCACGTCCTGGTCCTCCTGCGAGTTATTCAGAAGCCTCTTTAACACTGCTGGTGTTGTGGGCTGGTCTTTGTCTGCGATTGCCATCAGTTCTGACGTCATGACATCCACAGGAACTTCAAACGGGCCTCAGACAAGTTAGGATATGAAGAAGGATAATATCTTTGTTTAGTTATTTGGTTAGAGATTCTTTTGTATGTTCCACAGGAAGTTAAAGGCTCCTAATTTTGTTTTAAAGTTTCCTACAATAGATTTACATGCACCCAATGTCAAAAAAACACTTTAATTTTCTCATAATGTATATTGCAGCATCAGTTTTTTTCTCTGTCCGAAATGGTTCAATAAAAGTTCAGTCTCTCTAAAAAAAAAAAAATCTGTTGTGATTGGTCTACTCTGCTCTGATTGGTCAGATGGCCCAGTCTGTTGTGATTGGGTGATCATATAAGTATAAAACTTAGATGAAATCCAGCATAATTTCTGTACAATTATGGAAAGGAGTACAATTATGTTTTTAAGCAATAGTAATCGCCATACATTAAAAGTGACTAAATGTTTGTAGTTTACTGGGTCTAGTTACACACTAAATACGTACTAAAATCCAGATGCTCATTTGTCTGGCTATCACCAGACCAGGCTCAGGTTAAGGTTAAACATTGGTCTGTAGAGTCTGCTTTGTATTTTCTACAGCACAAGAGGCGTGATCAACGGGCATTATTCAAATGACTCTGTATGCAATTGGATAGTCCTTCAACCAATCGGAGCACAAGAGGTGTGATCAACGAGCTTCGATCCGTCACTTCTCTATCGATCATTCTGTTAAACCAGCAAATAGCGTGCCAGGTGGATACACTCTATAGAAGGCTGGGTTAAAAACATCTCAAGTTGGGTTGAAAATGGACAAACCCAGAAATTGGGTTGTTACAATGGGTCCATTCACTGGGTTCAAACAACCCAATTTATGGGTTTGTCCATTTTCAACCCAACTTGAGTTTTTTTTAACCCAGCATTTTTTAGACTGTAAGCTTGTCTGTGATTGGTTACCGCAAAAGTGTAACAGAAGCAGTAGAAATGAACGTACGTGTTTCCAGACGGAGTTGCCATCAGATCGGGCTGGCTTTACTCAGACGCTCATACAAACACACACTGATTGTAAATGCTCTCAGATTACAGCTAACCGCTTCATCTCTATGACAGCCAAACGAGTGTTAGTTAACAATGCTCAGAGAAGCGCTCACTTTATCAATCCCTTCCATTTGAATGACTAGAATAAAAATAATTGTTCCTCTAAGTGCAAAATGTATTGTCTACAAGCTAAACATGCTAACACATTAAATGATGACTGAATGATGATACCTTTGCTAACAGACGGCGATGCACGTGTGTTTTCTGACCTGCTGATCATAAGCGGTGTGTGTTTATTTCTGTGTCCATGTTAGCAGGTTTCAGCGTTCACATTGTGCATGTAAGCCCTCCTTACGTGTCTGTGGTTCTTCCTGCCTGAGATATCGACCCCCACGCTGCTCTTTACTGCTGACTGAAGTTCACTGCATGTGAATCGCTGGTGTATGTTACACCACACACACACACACACACACACACACACACACACACACACACACACACACACACACACACACACACACACACACACACACACACACACACACACACACACACACACACACACACACACACACACACACACACACACACACACACACACACACACACACACACACACACACAACATTCGCCCAGTGTTTGATAAGTGCAGATCCTACATGTTCATTTGCTCCAACAGGCTCCAACCAATTCATTATGTTTATTGTTTAAAGGTGCACTATGTAGTATTTCTATGTAGTATTTTTGCAGTAAAATATCCAAAAACCACTAGGCCAGTGTTATATATTTTGTTCAGTTGAGTACCTACAATATCCCAGATGTTTCCAACTATTTGTAAATTGTGAGAAAATTGCTATTTTAACTAAAGACAGGGACGTTTCAGCATAGCGGTTGAGGGAGTCGCCTGTCAATTGCGTCATATCTGCGTTACCCTCGGTTTCGGCTTTTATTTGGCAGAAGCGCTTTACTCTTAGCAGTGTGAACAAGTGAACGCACGGAGTAACGTCATAACATCATTTTAAACACACTTAAATGTATCTAATATGATAAACAGAGCTCCATTACCTCAAAATCATAACCGGAAGAGCGGATCTGTGCAGGCGCCCGGCGAATGTGTCTCGTCCCTTCATAATAAAAGTCCCGGTGTTCGCGAGGCGGGTATTTGTTTAACAATCGCTCCAGCGGCCGTGCTCAGGTCCACAACACTCGGCCCTGCTCTGCTTTACACTACAGTAACGTTAATAACCGCATGCATTAATGTGATTTCTGCCAGAGTCATATTTTCCACCGGCTGTGATGAGAAGACCACATCTCCCAAGATGCTGCGCTCACTCTTGGCGTCATCAAACTACGCATTTGTTTTGAATAGGCGCCCTCCAGTGGACGGAAAGTTGCATAGTGCACCTTTAAGTCTTAAAAAATTATTAAATTCGGAGACTTAACCAATAATTAATCAGCTTAGCTATAATGCTCAAATATGCACAAACCACCTCCCAGATCTAAACGTGTGTGTTATCTCAATCTTAAAAATAAGGGTTCCTTGAGCTTCTCTACACTCTCAGATAAAAGGTACAGTGCTGTCACTGGGGCGGTACCCTAAGGTACAAAAGTGTAAAGGTACATCTTTGTACCTTACTCACCCCTAAATGGTACATATTAGTACCTTAAAAGGTACGTATCAGAGTGCAAATTAGTACCTAAAAAGGTACATAGTAGTACTTTAAAGGTACATATTAGTGCTTTTTCGGGTTTGTACCTTAGGGTACCGCCCCAGTGACACCAATGTACCTTTTTTTCTGACAGTGTATAGAACCCCGGGGTCCTGTACTTGGCCAACAGAACCTTTTACAAAAAAAATGGTTCTATGTAGAGCCCTTGGAGAGCAAAGAACCTTTTTTTCTCAAAACGCTTTTAAGATTCATGTTTTATGACTGAAGTGTAAACTAAAGATTACACAATACACAACACATTCACAAAGCGTTTTGTGTGAAGACCCAGGAGAATGACTGCTGTAGTCAAAAAAAAGAGTCAACTCATTTTAATATCTTGTCAATTTTGAGCTTTTTTATGCAGTTTTGTACATAAGCATGAAACTTATATTTCCTTTTACATTATATTTTGACGACTAACCGCGTATTTTCTTTATTTTGTAACATACATTATAATTTAGTCTAAGTTATTGCGCCAGAACGCCCACCACACACCAGCTGATTGGTGGAGAGGAGACCGAGTGATGAAGCCAATCAGGAGAGGGGGATTATTAGGAGGCCATGATGGACAGGGGCCAGTGGGCAAATTTGGCCAGGATGCCGGGGTTACACCCCTACTCTTTTTCCGAAGGACATCCTGGGATTTTTAACGACCACAGAGAGTCAGGACCTCGGTTTAACGTCTCATCCGAAAGACGGTGCTCTTTGTCAGTATAGTGTCCCCATCACTATACTGGGGCATTAGGACCCACACAGACCACAGGGTGAGCACCCCCTGCTGGCCTCACTAACACCTCTACCAGCAGCTCCTGGTTTTCCCAGTTGGTCTCCCATCCAGGTACTGGCCAGGCTCAGCCCTGCTTAGCTTCAGTGGGAAACCGGTCTTGGGCTGCAGGGTGATATGGCTGCTGGTATGGCTTAGTGGGCGGGAAGTAATAGCACACTCATTATATTTCCTGCTGAAGTTGAATACTTAGTGTACTTAGTATGAACAATAGTGATGCTTGACTTCAAACACGGTTACTAATCAACAATATTTTAGTATTCTGTCTTTTGCTGGAACATAAGTGAAACGCTTCTAAATATATTGGTATTTACTGTATATACATTCCTCATAGATTTGAAAGATTGTGCTTGTTAAATGAGACACTCATAATCTTCCACCATTCAGAAAAAGAAGACGTTAGTGTCTTTGCTCTGCGTGAAAATCCATGTGCAATGATCGGTCAAACCCGCTGAGTTTGTGAAGATTATTGATTTCCTAGACACTTCAGTGATATTGCGCTTCCTCTGCTCCGCCAACAGCCTGTTCTTTATGACCAGTGCAGCAATGAAGAGATCACTGGGCTAGATAGAAAGTGAACTGACCGTAGTATCTGTGACTTTAACTGGCATATCTACAGCCGCTTCTCTTGTGCTCTGAATGGCCGACATCCTGCTGGAGCGAGAGCAGAGATGGATGGGTTCTGTGTCTCCCTGCTGCACTCAGAGAGTGTGTGTGTGTGTGTGGGGGGGGGGGGGGCATGTTTTTGTGAAATATGAGGACTCAAATGTGTACACTCTAAAAATTCTGGGTAAAAAACAACCCAATGTTGGGTCAAATATGGACTAACCCAGAAATTGGGTTGTCTTAAGCAAATATTTAACCCAACCCTAGGGTTAAAACAACCCAATCGCTAGGTTAAAACAACCCAATTGCTGGGTTAGTCCATATTTGACCCAACATTGGGTTAAAACAACCCAGCATTTTTTAGAGTGTATAATGACATGGGTGTGACAGAGGTATTACAAGGAGAGGGTGAAATATGAGGATGTTGGCCATGTCCCCATATTTCTAAATGCTTATAAAGCATACAGGATCAGTTTTTTTAGAAAGTAAAAATGCAGAATTATTCCTGTGATGGGTAGGGGTAGGGGTAGGGGCAGTGTGTGTGTGTGTGTGTGTGTGTGATGGGTAGGTTTAGGGGCAGTGTGTGTGTGTGATGGGTAGGTTTAGGGGCAGTGTGTGTGTGTGTGTGTATGTGTGTGTGTTTGTGTGTGTGTGTGTGTGTGTTTGTGTGTGTGTTTGTGTGTGTGTGTGTGTGTGTGTGTGTGTGTGTGTGTGTGTGTGTGTGTGTGATGGGTAGGTTTAGGGCCAGTGTGTGTGTGTGTGTGTGTGTGTGTGTGTGTGTGTGTGTGTGTGTGTGTGTGTGTGTGTGTGTGTGATGGGTAGGTTTAGGGGCAGGGGGAGTGTAGGGGGATAGAAAATACGGTTTGTACAGTATAAAAACTATTGCGCCTATGGAATGTCCCCACACTTCACAAAAACAAACGTGTGTGTGTGTGTGGATGAGGGTGTGATAAACTGCAGTTCGGACACTGGTACGTGTGTGTATATGTTGATCTAATGCAGTCTGATGCAACATTCTGTCATGGCTTGTTTAGGGAAACATACTTTAACCTCTTAAGAGAGATATAAATGTTTGGATCCTCATGCTGACACGTGTCTCTCTCTCTGCTGTAATATGTATTGTAAAGTCTTACAGTGGATATTATGCAGATATGCTGTAAGCATGAAATCCCGCTGACCTGCTACATTTGCTGAAATGTGCAGTATGGATCCACTGACAGTGACATACTGTATCCCACAATGCAACTCGCTCGACTTGACCTTCCATTAGATCACCTGATGGATCACCTTTCCAGTGTGATCAATGAGCTGGACGTGATTACTTTTTTACTCCATACTTGATTGAATGATAAATGGGTATATCTTTGGGGTCAGTACGATGAATTAATTTATCGGGTGAAGGCGCATTAAATTGATCAAATGGGACAATAAATACATTTATAATTTTACAAAAGATTGAAAATAAATGCTGTTCTGTATTGAACTTTCAATTCATCGAAGACTTCTGAAATGTATCAGTTTCCACAAAAATATAAAAAATACAATATTAAATATGACACAAATTCCCTAATCATCATAATCGATGTGAGCTGGTCTCAGCGAGCGGCCTCCATCATCGGCACAGACTCTTCCCCCGCATGAATAATTCAACCGCCGCTGGATTTATCTTCAGTGCTGTGGATCAATGCCGGAGCCCTGAGGTTTCGTTTTTGGAGACTTTGCTTCCTCCTCGGCTGCTTTAAAAATTAAAGCTGTAATTAGCCGAATACAGCGAGCAGCCTCTCCTGAGGGACGTTATGATCATTAATGATCGCTGAAACAATTCGCCTGGTAATTACAAATATTAGTGTTCAGTGAATTGATGAAATATAGAGGTATTCCAGATGTAATCTATCCATCCAGTCATCCATCCACCTATCTATTGAGATGATAGAAGGATGGATGGATGGATGGATGGATGGATGGATAGATCCCAAATACTATCTATCTATCTATCTATCTATCTATCTATCTATCTATCTATCTATCTATCTATCTATCTATCTATCTATCTATCTATCTATCTATCTATCTATCTATCCATCCGTCCGTCCGTCCGTCCGTCCGTCCGTCCGTCCGTCCGTCCGTCCGTCCGTCCGTCATTCTGTGGGCAGTGTGAGATGTAGTCATGTTTCAGGGATGGTTGGGCATATTAAAAGAGCATTAATGTTTGACAGACGGCTTCTCATAGCATTCAGTCAGTGGTTAGATATCTAGATGCTTATGCTGATGGAATGGGGGTGTGTATGACCTTTAGGGTGGGTCGCGCTCTGATTCAGACGGGCTGATCTCTGCCAGGCTCACACACGTCCAGTCTGAGTGTTACCGGCACAGGGCACGACTCATGACGGGCTGTTCCTGAGACCGAGTCGTCTGTGGAGTCTTCGTCTCTGAACACTTACAGATGTGCTGTAGTGAAATAAATCTCTTTTAGTACTTTTGTGGATGCATAAGGTATTGCCACATTAATATATCATTCAAAGATGTGTGCATTTAGACTAGAAGGTAACTTGTTATAAATATTATATAAGTATATACTTCCATTTTATTCATATAATTAGGGTTTGAAATGAATTTTTTCACTCCCTAGCCAATTTGGCTATTACATTTTTAAGTTACCGGTTATTAGCCAAAACTAGCCAAGATTTCAGAAATAAACTTGATTATCAAAATCATTGCTTATGTATTTATTTATTTATTTGAATCTGATTCTGAATCATAGTACGCCTTCAGTTTTACGCCAGTCAATAATTGTTTGAAGATACCATAAAAATAAAATTAATTAAAAAAAAAAAAAATTATCTGTGACTTCCCAAACAGCTTTTATTTAGTTGTACTTATCTCCAAAATGAATGTTTAATATCTTTAATGTGCTGAAGATTAATGGACAGGCTGTCAAATCTTAAAGTGATCAGAATAAAGCCACCGTGTTCATTTCAAACCCTGTTGATAATTACGTACGTAATAATATGTATATTACAGTATATTATGTATATTACTTAATATGTACAGTTACACTTGCACTCACTGATGGTTTATTTATTGTCCTGGTTCAGTCCGTATCGTTTTGAGTTGTTGTTTTTAGTCATTTGTATTTGTTTAGCCTGAATTTGTTTGCTAATGTCTTGTTTAAATTTATTTATCTTTTTATTTCTGTGTTGTAAATTGTGTTTTATGTTCTGCAGAACAGGAAACTGCTGGAAACCAGAGTCAGGACCGTTTAAAATGTACCTTAAATGTTACTTTTTAACTTTCCTGTATAATAAATAAAATGAAATTAGTATATTATTTGTTTTAATATGCATGAGCTGAAACCATATTCACAATATCATAGTCTTGATAAGCTTTTTACCAAATCACAGCTGTGCAAATATCAAACCATTAGCAGCACTTTCTAGGGCTTTTAGTTCAATAACTTTAGCTAAATTCTGGGTGATTTAAAGATCTTTTTGTGAGCTTTTAATGCATTATCGACCCTTTACAACTCCACTTCTATAAAGAGAATTCGTTATTAGCACGGTTACTCTTGCACTGATGACTTTTTTTTGGCACATTTGAGAAGCTGTGGGTCAACTAGAGGATAAAGTCGTTTTGTATTTCGGGTGTGGCTAAAGCTAACAAAACAAACCTTTAAATCACACCTAAGTTGTATCACAGTCCTATAGTTATATCAGTCCTAACAAGCCTTGTGATTTTTGGATCAAACCTATGATGGGGAGTGGTTTTTGCAATGAATAATACCGCCGCGAGCATCATCAGTGCAAGTAATCACACAGGAACGACTTGTATTCAACTGTTCTTGGCTGCGATAACAAGCTATTAACATCAATTAAGTGTTCTTTCTCCAGAAAGATGGATGGGAATTAACATGCAAAGTATTTTCTGGCCACACCTTGTTTATGTTGAAGCCGTTGAGGTGTATTATGGTTGAGATGTGGAATGTGACAGCTTGCGGCACATGAGATGACAGGGATATGAGATAATGAGTTTGTTTAGCGGGACGTCCCGGCACACTGCTGAACACGCTGGGTTTGAAGAGGCTATCGGGGCCCCGACGGGAGGCTGGATTAGCCGTGACGGCCCATCATCCGGCATCATTAGATCAAAACATCCTTAAATACACACTATATTGCCAAAAGTTTTGAGACACCCGCCTTTACATGCACACAAACTTTAATGCCATCCCATTCTTAATCCGTAGAGTTTAATATGGAGTCAGCCCACCCTTTGCAGCTCTAACAGCTTCAGCTCTTCTGGGAAGGCTTTCCACAAGGTTTAAGAGTGTGTTTGTGGGAATCTTTGACCATTCTTCTAGAAGCTCATTTGTGAGGTCAGGCACTGATGTTGGACGAGAAGGCCAACACACTCCACACCACAATCCCCCTCCACCAAACTTTAGACTTGGCACAGTGCAGTCAGGCAAGTCCCGTTCTCCTGGCATTGCCAAACCAAGACTCGTCCATGCACTCTAAAAAATGCTGGGTTAAAAACAACCCAAGTTGGGTTGAAACTGCACCGACCCAACAATTGGGTTGTTTTAACCCAATGGTTGAGTTGTTTTAACCCAGTGGTTGGGTTAAATGTTGCTTAAGACAACCCAATTGCTGGGTAAGAACAACTCAACCATTGGGTTAAAACAACCCAATTGTTGGGTCGGTGCAGTTTCAACCCAACGTGGGTTGTTTTTAACCCAGCATTTTTTAGAGTGTGTGATTGCCAGACAGAGAAGTGTGATTGGTCACTCAGAGAACACGTCTCACTGCTCTAGAGTCCAGTGGCAGCTGCTTTACTCCACTGCATCCCACGCTTTGCATTGCTCTTGGTGATGTAAGGCTTGGATGAGCTGCTCGGCCATGGAAACCCATTCCATGAAGCTCTCTACACACTGTTCTTGAGCTCATCTGAAGGCCACAGAAGTTTGGAGGTCTGAAGCTATTGACTCTGCAGAAAGTTGGTGACTTCTGCTCACTGTGACCCTCAGCATGCGCTGACCCCGCTCTGTGATTTACGTGGTCTATCATTGCTGTTGTTTTTCAATTGCTTCCACTTTGTTATAATCCCACTAACAGGTGAGCGTGGAATATTTAGTAGTGAGGACATTTCAGGAATGGACTAGTGTTTATGTATATTGCAGAACATAGGCCCAATAATGTGCAAATTTTTTTTTACACAAATGAGAAAATCAATCACGTTAAGGCACAAGTTTGTGCAAACATACAGCTGCATTTTCTGCTTTCCTTTTAAAGTTGATAAGCTTTTTTATCTTTATTAACGTCCTAATGATGCATGATTATATTGGTTAGTTGCATTGTTTTCCCTGCTGTTAGATACTTTACCAAAGACTTTATACATGAAGACAGTGAACTCCGATTACTCATGAATGGGAGAAAGTGCAACGCCCAATATGTTGAATAAGCCACCGAGTGAAATGACTAGTCTTAAAGGGACTTTGACTTTACTGATACTTTTATAACCGTCAAGATTCATTCTTTTTTGCAGTATTTTGCTTCGTTTTTCCCCTAATTAAATAAATGTGCCATATTTTATTTTGATAGCTATTTTTATTTAATATTTTGTATTTTTAGGGGATTTTATGGTACTAAATTATATTATATATATATATATATATTACTAAATGGAATTGTGATCCATTTATTACCTGTGAACCACCTGAAAATAAAATGTCCAACTTGAAAGCTTTTAAAAGTTTGGTTTCTTTTTAAAGACGACACTTGGCAGATTATTGCTGACGTAAAAATTTGAAACAAAAAAAAGTTCTAGAAGTTATTATGAAAAATGCACAAAAATATGCTTATATTTCTTTTTACAAAATTGTGTATGAAATATATATTTTACAAAACATGCTTTACTCTACAACTGAGAAAATCAAAGCAATAAATCTAAATATGCTTTGTTCCAAATGTGTGGTTGAGCTTTCAGTGAGATTTTGTTTGGGCGCAGTGCCAATTGCTTCCACTAGATAAAATTCATCTCTAATGCGCTCATTTTTGACATTGCGTGAACAATCAATATCGCGCACCATTCCAATGAAGTAAAAAAACAAAAACATTTTTCACCAAAAGGTTAAAAAAGGAAAAGTCCTTAAACAAGTCATGCTTCAGCTTTCTGTTTCATGGGAAGGATGCCCAACACAGGAGTGAAGAGCATGATTATTTTGGTTAGTTTCCCACGTGACCCATTCAGCTTTTGAGCCGTTCCTGGTTTCTCACTTCTGCTTCCCCAGCTGCTCGGATACTTTATGACTGTATCAGCTGTTGTATTAAATGTCCACACCTGTTTCACACATGTCTGCTTGCTTACCTCTGAAGCCACACGTGAGCCTCCAAATCCCTCATCATTTTGTGTTTCATGACACTTTTTTTAATCACGGACTGAGCTTGTGTTGGGCGTCTTCTAAGCTCTCGTGAGGCGTTTCACACTGCAGTTAAGCCTGGGTTAATGTCTCACACACAAACACACACACGACACGCATGCACGCGCAGTCGCGCACACACACACACAATCGTAACAACCGTTACTGATATACTCAGAGATCATTTTGAGGTTATTTTCTCTCACTCTATTTGCAGTGCTGTACTCAGGAAGAGAGGCCTCATGGGAATATATATGTATGTGTGTGTGTGTGTGTGTGTGTGTGTGTGTGTGTGTGTGTGTGTGTGTGTGTGTGTGTGTGTGTGTGTGTGTGTGCGCGTGGGGGGGTAAACCCTCATTTATTTGGGACAAAGACGGCAATATCCAAAATCCTTGTGGGGACATGTTTTGGTCCCCATGAGGAAAACACACAGTAAAAAACGTTGGGTTATTTTTTTAACCCAACCGTTGGGTTACACATATTGGGTCAATATGTTGGGTTATTTAACTCAACTGTTGGGTTACTTTTAACCCAACTGTTTTGTAACCCAATGCATTGGGTTAAAATAACCCAACGTTGGGAAGGTGCTATACCAACCCACAGTTGGGTTACGTGTTGGGTTATTTTTAACCCAACGTTTTTAAGTGAGCAGCTTATAAATCAGAAATATGTAAAAATGCAGAAAGTTTTGTGTGATGTGTAGGTTTAGTGTTAGGGAATATAATATAGTTAGTACTATAAAAGTCAACATGTCTTTGTGAAAACACAACTGATCTATGAGAACTTCAGTGTTTCTTTTTCCATTGCAAATCAATGAAATGTAGAATAAACTGCAACCTGTATGACTTTTACATTCAGCACAATTATGTAAGTGTTCTTTGGTTTTGCAACTGAATTTCCCTTTTTAGTAGCTTGCAATTATTATTTGGATGCACTTCAAGGTAAATGTTTGTCGCAGCCAGGGAATTCTCCACGTTTCTGCCTAGACCTGCCCTAACTCCAGCTCTTACAAGGAGTTTTTTTTTTAACAAGTCTTATGCAAATAATGATTGTGCTTGTTAAAGCAAGCTTCACAATTACAAGCACTCATGTTGTTTGTTAAACCCTCTAATCCTCAGTATTAAACTTTGGAGCGTAACTCTGACATAAATGAAACCTCACATCATGTGGCTTGCTTTTACTGATTTTCTTCTGGCAGATGATAAAATGCGACACAGGCCATATTTACCGCTCTCGCAATGTCCTAGCAACCATCCAGAGCACCTTAGCAACCATACAGCTGTGCCATAACACAATGTCTGGCACGCAAAAGAAAGAAAGTCATACACAGTCGGAGTAAATCATGAGATTTTTGGGTGAAGGTGTGTGTTATAGCAAAAACATTCATGCTGCATCCAATTACCCATCCTAAATAGTATTCGAAATTGTGTGTCCCAAAAAACTCTAACGGCTAATATTGCTCACAACCCATTTTGTGAGGACGAAGATCCAGTTAGAACTACAAACACAAATAAAAATAGTTAAAAACTACAAACATGGCTGAGGTTCAACGGTTAAGTGAAGAGGTTTAGATAAAGGGGATTAATTATCAGTATCTAACCTGACAAAAATATATTTATTCAATGTTATCCACATTATATTTAATCTGCAACAGCAATTACATTAGATCATTAACTTTTAAAAGCACAATATGTAAGATTTTTGGATTAAAATATCCCAGAAACCACCAGAACAGTTATAATATATTTTGTTGGCTTGTGTACTTGCATTATCTCAAATGTTTCCAAGAATGCTTAAATTCAGAGAAATAAGCTATTTTAACCAGAACACGTGTTCGTCAGTCGTCTATCAATGACATCAAACTCTCGAATTCCGGTTTTATTTTGTAGAAACCATGGAAATACAAAACTGCTTTAATATCTGATGTGCTTTATTAGACACTGTTTAGATAATTGATGGACAGAAAACTAATTGTTCTCCAGCTCAACAGAGTTAGTCTTATTATTTAAATCTGCTGTTCTTGATTTACCGCACAGAGTACCATGTTTTACCATGCCTAATATGATCTCACTCACTGCAGTGTGAACAAGTGTCTCATAGTAGCGTCTTATAAGTTGCATTATAACATTACTTTAACACACACAAATGTGTGTGATATGATAAAACAGTGCTGGGTTACCACACACACGATCGGAAGAAGCGGAAGCACTCGTCTGACAGAATAAAAGCTCCGCCAATCAAGTCATCAAGACACACCTTTGTTTTGAATAAGTGACCTCTAGCAGCGAAAATTAAAGGTGCGCTATGTAGTATTTTTGTAGTAAAATATCCAAAAACCACTTGGCCAGTGTTATATATTTTGTTCAGTTGAGTACTTACAATATCCCAAATGTTTCCAACTATTTGTAAATTGTGAGAAAATTGCTATTTTAACTAAGGACCGGGACGTTTCAGCATAGCGTCTGAGGAAGTTGCCTGTCAATCGCGTCATATCTGCGCTACCCTCGGTTTTATTCTGCAGAAGCGCTTTTCTCTTGGCAGTGTGAACATGTCACAGCAGCGCCGAGCGAACGCACAGAGTAACGTCATAGCATAATTTTAAACACACATAAATGTATCTAATATGATAAACAGAGCTGCTTTACCTTATAATCATGACCGGAAAAAGCGGAAGTGTGCGCGCCCGGCGACTGTGTCCCGTCCCGTCATAATAAAAGTCCCAGTGCTCGTGAGCCGCGTGTGTGTAACAATCGCTCCAGCGGCCGTGCTCAGCTCCTCAACACTCGGTCCTGCTCTGCTTTACACTACAGTAACGTTAATAACCGCATCCATGAACGTGATTTCTGCCCGAGTCCTATTTTCCACCGGTTGTGATGAGAAGACCACATGTCCCAAGATACTGCGCTCACACTTGGCGTCATCAAACTACACCTTTGTTTAGAATAGGCGCCCTCCAGTGGACGGAAATTTGCATAGTGCACCTTTAAATGCACCATTATGCAAACATATGAGGAGAGTCTTTGCATGAAAGACCCGCGACTATTACATTTTTACAGTTTGAAGAACTGAGTTGATTAGACATCCTTTCTGATTATTAAATCCAGCTAAATGGAAATTAAAAACGGAATTAAGGGTGAAAAATATGAAGGATTTCATCAAGCAATTCACTCTCTCACACACACGTCTTCTGGAGGACATGCAATAAACTCACATGGTGAAGATGTAGCAGGCTGTGAACGGAGAGGCCAATGAAGGAGCCAGGGAAAGAGTAGTGATAAATCACGGCATTTGCATGTGTGTGTGTGATTTATGAGTTTGATTATGGTCAGGCTGCTGTCTCACACACACTGAATGAGCACAGAAGGATGTGTTCTCTCCTGTGGATCTCAGGGTTTAATCATAGACTCTAAACTCAAACAAACAAATCGCTGATTTCCTGTATTTTATTTCTGCACATGCTGCAGTATTTCAGCTAAGACGGATCACTGGCCAACACACCTTTGAATAGATTGAGACAAGTTTAAAAAATTGTGGCACACGAAAAAAATGTCAGGGAACAGGTTGCAATATTTTAAGCGTTTGAGCTGTACGCGATGTGCTCAAATACAAGATGCTTCAAGATGTACAGAGCAGACAAACGACTTTTATAGCCAGGAGACCTTCATTACTGCATGCAAACAGCTGGCCATAAACAGTTTCCCTCTCATATACAAGATATTAGCATATACCTCTGAAAGTGGTCAGTCCTCCTGGGATGTTAATATTAAAAGATGCACATCATGCAATATCTGCTTTAACTTTTCATTCTTGAGCTGCCGTGGAGAATGATGGGAAATGTTCAGTCACATGAGTCTGGCTAAATGAGTTGCATTTTCTGGCAAGTTTTGTCTCTGACAACATTCACATTTTCAACCGATTTGAAACTTAATTCATTTGTATACTATAGTATAACTTTATTCCCCAGCAAGGTCATCATCAGACAGCAATGGGGTGTTTTGGTGACTGAATCATTTGCGCAGTGCATGATGGGACTCATTTATAAGGCATGCGGTCAGATGTCTGTGCGATGACTTTGTCACATGCCGTTGTCCTTGTAAGGTCTATATTAGCTTCTCAAACAAACAGAAAACTGGTCCAGCTGTCCTTATGTGGGGATTGTGAATGAACTCATTGCTGTCATTCCTGTGTGACTCTGACCAGATGACATTTGGTTCAGTCAGTGTAGACTGAATCATTGCTCTAGAGATAATTGTAAGTGAAAGTTATAAAACCATTGTGTTATAGACGCTGACAGATTGTTGCATAGTTTATATAAATGCCTGGCAAAGCATAATTTGCTACACAATGCTGTTGGTCATTAGGGGGCGGGACATGTGCATTTCAGAGCAGTTTATTGGACAAATATTTGTACACACCCCTCGCAGAGGCGCAGATGATGTCATCATTGTTTTGGGTCCGTGATTGGACGTTAAAGTCTGCACATGCTTACAAGGGCTGCATTTATGTTTTCTATTGTAATATAATGTCAAAATGTAATTTATTTCCCGGTGATCAAATCTAAATTTTCAGCATCAATACTCCAGTCTTCAATGTCACGATCCTCCAGAAATTATCACACACAAAAAAAAGATCAGGATTATTTGATTAGTTGATAACTGTACTATCACACAGATTCTGTATCTTCAAAGTCAACACACATGGACTAAAAACACAAAACTAATTTTGAAGATCAAATACCTAACTATATATCATGAATAGTTCCTTGATCCTGATGGCAGACTATATTTGCTTCTGAAACTAAAATAAAGCTTTGTATGACTGTAAACTGACATTAATACATATCCAATATCTATGCTTTAATATATCTTCATATAGTTAGTATATATGTTTGAAATATTCATGAGCTTAGCGGTCACCCCCACTTTTGGTAAGGGAGTGCAAAATGACATATCCAAAATAAAATTGTTGCTAATGAGTCCTTCAGACTATATACAAATCAAAAGTATCATTTGAAATTACTCAGAGACTCAGAATTACTCAGAAAGACTCAGAGAGACTCAGAATTATTCTAAAATGTACTAGTAGAGAGATAAATAAGATTAAACACAATGGAATTTTTTTTTAAAATGAATGCAGAATGTCACAAAAACGGTTGCAAAGTTATCTCGATTGTATAATGCTTATACAGAGATGAATCTGCAGTATCATATCTTCAAACAATGCACTGATTGACCTTATTACTTGACAAAATGATATTGTAAACAAGCGTTCAATGTAAACAATATCAAACGCAGGACCGTATATGATCTTTAACAAGTAAGGAATTAATTACAGTAAGACTCTCGTTACCCAGTGCAAATGTCCAGACTGCCCATTGTGATCAGATTGTGTCCTTCTGTCCTCTGCATCCGTGGTAACGCCACCCTGCATCCAGCAGGAAGTGATGCGCTGTGCTGTGAATGGCTGATGCAGATGATGAAACTCCAGTGACCCGCAGAGCTCTGCAGCACCAGCGCGATTCACACACCAGCACTTTAGGAGCAGCGCTCAATCACGATCAGTCTAGTCACACACACACACACACGCACGCACTAGGGGAGGAGAGAAGAGAGAGAGAGAGAGAGAGAGAGAGAGAGAGAGAGAGAGAGAGAGAGAGAGAGAGAGAGAGAGAGAGAGAGAGAGAGAGAGAGAGAGAGAGAGAGAGAGAGAGAGAGAGAGAGAGAGAGAGAGAGAGAGAGAGAGAGATACAGTGACCAGCAGGGAGCATCACATATCTTAGTCTTAGACAGACAGATAGACAGTTAGATAGATAGATAGATAGATAGATAGACAGTTAGATAGATAGATAGATAGATAGATAGATAGATAGATAGATAGATAGATAGATAGATAGATAGATAGATAGATAGATGGATGGATGGATGGATGGATGGATGGATGGATGGATGGATGGACGAATGATAGATGGATGGATATATAGATAGACAGATAAATGGATGGAGGGATATATAAATGGATGGATAGACAGATGAATGGTTGGATGATAAATAGACAGATGGGGGGATTTGTAGATGGATGGATGGACAGATGTATGGATATATAGACAGACAGACGGATGGATGGACGGATAGATGGATATATAGACAGACGGATAGATAGCAGCAGTGAAGGTGTGTGAACTTTTGTGTTTAGCCCATTTTTAAGAGGTTTCCTTGGTTTTAAGTGTGTATTTTCTGCAATAGTTTCTGTGGCAACAGGAAAGCAAAGGTCGGCAGTCTAAGTTTTGGGATGGCGAGTGGTTAGCTGAAGTGTCTTTCTTTGTGTTTTATGTGTGTTTAAGAGCATTGTGTGTGTGTGTGTGTGTGTGTGTGTGTGTGTGTGTGTGTGTGTGTGTGTGTGTGTGTGTGTGTGTGTGTGTGTGTGTGTGTGTGTGTGTGTGTGTGTGTGTGTGTGTGTGTGTTGTGTGTGTGTGTGTCTTAAGGGCAGTTTCCAGTCCAGACACTCGAGATTATCAAGTGCCCTAATTAGTATGCTGACATCATCACACGGGCCTGTGTCCTTTTATAGACATGCGTCTCATTCAGCTGCACTGCAGCGACACATTCCACGAAGAGGATGTGTGCTGTTTACTTCCCCGTAGTAACCATGATGGCGGTGTCATGACAAATCCTGTCCTCTTAGGACCCCAGAGCGATTCTATTGGCTGAAAGAACTTTTAATGGGTCTGTTCAGAGCCTTTGGATTTTTGTTGTTTAAATTGTGTTAAAATAGTCTTTAATGTGTTACAAATCATATATTTCATATACTAGTACTATAACTGAAGCTATAACTGCTTATATAAATATATACAAGCATATCTTATATATAATCTATTTATGTGTGCACCTGTTCTGTATATTACTGTTTTTTTATTCTTTATTATTTATATTATAGGTACATTACTATGTCATGAGTTTGTATTGGTAGGATTACTTTATCAGTTGAAATAATTTCAACATGTTTTTGCTCCCATTATAGTAATCAATTACATATTTCAAAAAATAAATGTTTTGTGTGTGTGTACGTAGTATGGCAATTTAATTCATAGTTTATTTTTAAACAATTACTTGTCCAGAACCATGCGATCGAGTGCTTGATACGCTTAATGCTCTATTTTCGTGATGACCTCAGCATTGCCGTAGCAACAGGGAGTGATTCCTCAGAAATGATTTGATTCTCTGTTGGAAGAAGCCCTCCGGCGTGCAGTCGTTGTGCATTTTGTTTACAAGTTAGATGAACTGCCTTTTACTGCTGTCAATCAAAGTTTGCAGGCTGTAAGCAGCAGTGTGTGTGTGTGTGTGTGCGTGTGTGTAAGTAATGGTTTTAGTGCACTCAGAAGCTGTTCTCCGGGTTGTGGTTTCTTGTTTCCTGGTTTTAATTTACTCCAGGATGATATAAACCAAACAGAGACCACATAATAACATAATGTCATGTTTTATTATATACTTAAAGCATGCATCCAAGTCTCTATACAAAAACATATATGATAATAATAATAATTATAATTATAATATAATTATTAAAATATATATGTATGTATTTATATGAATGGTCAAATGTTTGGGGTGGTACGATTTTAGTGCTCTTGCTGCATTTATTTGATCACAATAACAGTAAAAATGTGAAATATTACCATTTAAAATAGTTAAACTGTCCCAGTTTTCCATTGTAACATATTGTGAAATGTAATTTATTCCTGTGATCAAAGCAGAATTTTCCTCCAGTCTTCGGTGTCACATGATCAAAAATCATTCAAATATGCTGTTTTGCTTCTCAACAAAACTAGATATTTACACCAATCAGGCATAATATTATGACCACCTTCCTAATATTGTGTTGGTCCCTCTTTTGCAGCCCTATACGCAACAAACCAATGAACTGTGTATTCTGACAGCTTTCTATCAGAACCAGCATTAACTTCTGGAGCAGTTTGAGCTCCAGTAGCTCATCTGTTTGATCAGACCAGCCTTCACTCCCCACGTGCATTAATGAGCCTTGGCCGCCCATGACCCTGTGGCCGGTTCTCCACTGTTCCTTCCTTGGAGCACTTTTGATAGATACTGACCACTGCAGACCGGGAACAGCCCACAAGAGCTGCAGTTTTGGAGATGCTCTGACCCAGTCGTCTAGCCGTCACAATCTGGCCCTTGTCAAACTCACTCAAATCCTTACGCTTGTCCATTTCTCCTGCTTCTAACACATCAACTTTGAGGACAAAATGTTCATTTGCTGCCTAATATATCCCACTCAATAACAGGAGCCGTGATGAAAAAAATCATCAGTGTTATTCACTTCACCTGACAGTGGTCATAATGTTATGCCTGATCGGTGTATATATCCAATGGCATCCGATAATAAGTAATTTTTTTCAGTGTTTCAGTGATCAACTGCAACATGAATAAGCTCAAAATCTATAAAGAATCATTGACTAGTATGCCCACCCTTCAGTCAGGTTGAGCTGGTTTTCCACTGTCAGTATCAGTTTACAGAGCTGCCCCGTCCCAGACGCCCCTGGCCACAGACGCCAGCAGACCACGGCCGAAGGGCTTCACCAGAGGATCAATCAGACTGAAATGGAGATGATGAGCAACGGTGTTCATATCCTCACAAAATGAAGGCTATCACTGGGCAAAACTGCTTCGAATGCAACAAAGTGGGCTCCAAAAGCCAAGACTTTAAATGGTGTTGTTAGGTACAAGATCTAACCTAGCTTTCTAATAAACCTGGCTATAAATATTGTTGGCTCTGTGATGAATTGCTTATATTTCTCTATTGTAAGGTTAAATGTATGATATATGATGTTGATGCAGAATAAAGAAGCGGGGGCTGGTTGAGTTAGTTGTAGTGTGTTGAAACCAAGCGGCAACCTTCCCCAGTTCCTCTTCAAGCCAATATGGAAGTGACTTAAACTGCAATTCATTGACTGGCCACTAGAGGCAGGCTCCAGAAGGGAGCAGAATCTCATTGATTAAAATTCCCAACTTTACAGCAGAAAAAAAAACATGTTTACAGCCTGGTACAAATTGTGGTTTGGCCTTCATGACAACTGTGATATAACAATTTTTATTACACGGCTCTGTGAAATACTTGATTCTGATTGGTCAACTGCACATTCCAGCAGTATGTTATTTCCAGATAACAACCGCTCATACGGGTACTATGAGTTATCTTGACCGGTACTACTTCTATGCTTAACGCTGGCGCCATCTTGTGGCTGTTAAATACTTAAACAACCATGACTACAATGGAAGACTTCAAGGCAGGTTTCCTTTATAAAGGTTTTAAATACAGATATTTTTCTTACACAAACGCATCGATTCGAATCAGAAGGCTCTATTAACCCATCGGAGCCGTGTGGAGCACGTTATTTAAAGGACAGCTGCAATTTTTATGGACTTCAAAAACAGCTACAACTACTGCTTAATGTTAGCCTGGACTTTTTAAAGATAACTCTGATTGTATTTGTCTGAAAGAAGAATGTCATATATGAGGGTGAGTAAATCATAGGCTTGGTTTCATTTTTGGCTGAACTAACCCTTTCAGCATTCATTTTCAACATTTAGCAGCAATAGATAAAGGCTTAGGGTGCGTTCACACTTGTCATGTTTGGTTCGATTAAAACGAACCCTGGTGCAGTTGCTCTGTTAGTGCGGATCATTTGAACATATGTGAACGCTGCCATCCGAACCCTGGTGCGCACCAAACAAGCGGACCGAGACCGCTAAAAAGATGGGTCTCGGTCCGCTTCCAAACCAACTCTGGTGCGGTTCGATTGATATATGAACGCAACACGGACCAAAGACGTGTAAACGGACCAAAAACCGGACGTAATGTCACAAGATGCGACGCATAGTCAGCTGATTTGACGACACGGAATGATCGGTGTATCCAAAATGAGTAACTTTAACGTTAGAGGGCAAACGTGGAGCAACGAGGAAGTGCCTAATCAATATTTGGTCAGACGAGCATGTTTCGAAAATGCTAGAAAAACGCACAAAAAGCAAACCTGGCTCTTCTCATCAAAGCACCTGTGCTGGCCATTATTAGCAGGTACAGACGACAGAACGGCCGTCTCTGTTCTGCACAACGGAGGAAATCCTGCTGCTGTTTTGAATGTTTTGAACATTTTATGAGCTCTTCATGAGTTCTCAGCAGGTAAAAATAATGCCACATGTACACGCATAAAATGATCACGTTTAATCCAGCACACAGCGTTGTTTTGAACATTTCATGAGCTCTTCATGAGTTCTCTGGTAAAAAATAATGCCATATCTGTTACACGCATAAAATGATCGCGTTTAATCCAGCACACAGCGTTGTTTTGAATGTTTTGAACATTTCATGAGTTCTCTGGTAAAAAATAATGCCGTATGTACACGCATAAAATGCCCCCGCGTGTAATCCACACACAGCATTGTTTTGAATCTTCGGTAAACGAGCTCCTACGTCATTTAAGCCGACCAATCAGGTTGTGAGCGTCTCCCTGTGCCTTTCGTTCGGTAACTTTAGGTTCGCTGTTAAAAATGCCCGTGTGAACGCTAAGCGGACCAGGACTATTATGTTTTGTTTTTGTTTTTTGGTCGGGACCAAACGAACCAAACTAACCGAACTACAAGTGTGAACGCACCCTTAAAGCAGTTTGGAACTGTTTTTCTTCGCAGAAGCTTTGCGTAAGAGCTAATAAAATATTTAATCTCAAGACAATATTTTGTGTCTAATTTATTTGAGACTAGTAGCCGTGTAATAAGCGGGATAATGTACACCCAGCCGGTTATTATCGCAGAATAAACCCCTTGAGAGTGGTGCAAGACTGATCACTCTGTCGGGATGTATTCTGCGATAACAACCGGCTGGGTGTACATTATCCCTTACTTATATAACTAGTTTAATAACTTAAATTTCTGCATAATTAAGGCCATGGCCACTTTGAATGACAAGTGGATAGCCATTTGTCTGCTGTCTATTAGTCATCATATCGCCTCAGTTCCAGTCACGTCCCGCCTCTTTGCCCATTTTCTGTTATCCGGTAGTGACGTGCTGCCAAGATGACAACAGCTGGCTTTAGGCTTCAAAAATGCTCTTCATGTATTTTTACATATGGTTGAAACTGGCGGTTATGGTAAGGGGCGGGACATTTCCCAAACACACGCGAAGTGCTTTACCACTAAACAGAGCGTTACTGACAGACTGGGAAGAGAGGAGCCGCAACAATGGAGAATATGGGGAATATAATGTTGAATGAAAACCTGTCCTAGTAGAGCCCAAAAACATCAAGACTTTGAAAAAGAGCATTGCTTTGAGTCTTTTCTCAGAATGCAAGCATTATTACATAATGTGAATCTGTTTTTGCACTGATGTCAGACCTTTTTATTTGAAATGAATTATCTGATCTTGTTTGAGCCCGTCAAGCTCTGGAGAAAAAAATGAGATTAGCTTTGTGATTCTCCATAAAATGAGGCTTTGACACGGTTGCCACAACAAGAAAGTTGACTCATAGTGTGATATAAGATTAGATTCATCCCGTCCAGCCCCGTTATACTCATCAAAGGTGTGTCTGTGTGTTTCAGATGGGAAGAGGAGCTGTCGAGAAGAGAACAGATGGAGTCGATGGTGCAGACGCTGCAGGAGGTGAGCTCACCTGCGCTGGAGCCGTCTAGACGCGCTCGCTGTGATCCTAATTACATTTGCTGTTACATGACGTGTGTGTGCCACTTTACGACCCTGAAACCTAGCATGAGCACACACATCCAGATATCATGATGCAGGGTAACATACACACTTAAAAATAAAAGTTCTTTATTAGGTTTTTTTTATCTGTGGTTCCATTAATAATCTTTAACATCAATGGAATCTTTCATTTCCACAAAACATTATTTATAGTTGAAACTAGTTTTTTGGTTTGCAAAAAAAATAAAAAATAAAAACTAGGGGTGTCCATGGTTAACCGATTGACCGATTAACCGTTAAAAATTGCGTAACCGAGTGAAACATTTTACTCGGTTAAGTGGCGTCAATGACGTGCTTTGAATTTAGTTGTAATATATGTTTGCACCCCTAGAGACCGCAAGAGCGCTGCCAGACATTTGTAATATCCACAAGAAGAAGTCATGACCAGCTTTCTAAGCTGGCAAAGAAAGCGTGGGAGCACTTTAAAAATGAGAGTGACGGGGCAAAATGCAAGTATTGCAATGCAGTGCTTACCGCATTTTTCAGGCTATAAGTTGCTCCGGAGTATGAGTCGCATCAGTCAAAATATGCGTCATGAAGAGGAAAATAACAAACATCGCACTGGACTATAAGTCGCATTAGGGCAGAAGCAGAGCGCGAGCCGCGCGCGCTGTGCATAATGGAGCAGAAGAAAGAAAGTTTTAAGTGAGAAACTTGTGAATGACTAGAGAAAAGCAGACGTTACTTTAACTGTAATGAAGAAAACAAAAAAGCTAATCGCGGACTGAAAGCAAGATGGCCAGAGCTGAAAGGGACGAGTCCACAGATGCTTGAACTCTCTGCCGGGAGAGGCTCATCAGCCGCGCGAGTCAAACGCTGTCTGTGTGAATCATTCTCGGCTGCATATTTTACTAATGCCCTAATCATGCAGGCGCCCTCACCTCGCGGCCACTTGCATTGCTCGTGAACTGGAGCGCATCTCATCCTAATTTAACGAAACTCAGCGTACGCCTCGCAGACATGAAATAGATCTAAAGAAACTTGAAATGTCTTTTAACAATTTAAAACGAAAAGAAATAGGCTACTCTCTGATTATGTAATCCATGATGTGCATTTCTCTCTAAAGGCGCGTTCACTACGGAGATGGTGGTCGTCAAATTAATAAGCTAAAAATAACCCTGACGCACACTATGGTTAACCGAGTATTAACCGCTAAGGGCCTCGGTTAACGGTTAATGAAAAACTTGAAAACGTGCAGCCCTAATAAAAACATTTCGGAACCTTTATGTTTAAGAATGTAAACAGCAAAATATTTCCCGAATCCAAAATATATTTAGTTGAAACCTTTATTAGAAAACATACTTCACTTCAAGGGGCAAAAAAATGCATTTCCAATCTTGAAATACATTTTCAGTACATTTAAAATATAGGAAATATATTGAAGTAATATATAAGATACTTCGACATACTTCAAGTCTTAAAAAACAAAAACAAAAAAAACATTTCCAGTCTTTAAATACATTTGAAGTGAATGCAAAATGTATTTTGGACAATATAAATATATTTACAATTCAAAACATAAATTTATAAAAATGGCCAAAAAATATGTGAGGAAATATATTAGAAAATATACTTCAAGGTATTATTTCCAGTTATAAAATACATTTTGAGTGAATGCGAAATGTATTTGTTACATGTTGTGGACATTATAAATGTATTTACATTGAAAATATATTTATAAAATGGCCAAAAAAAAAAAGGAAATGTCAAGAAGCAAGAAAATACATTTCCGATCTTAATACATTTTGAGAGAATGCAACAATGTCGAAAATATGTATAAAAATGCCCAGAAAATATGAGGATATATATTAAAAAATCATACTTTAAGGGCATGAAAATATGTTTCCAATCTTAAAATACATTTTGCATGAAAAATGTTTTTTTTTTTTTAAATGTATCTGCAATCAAAAGTCAGAGATTTCAAAATTATTTGAATATTTTAAAGTATAAATAGTAATAGTTAAGCGACCACAACACAGAGAGCTCTTTTCCTATTTTATACATGAAATCTGGCGTTCCATGATGCAACCCTTTTAAAGTATGTGAAAGTATTAATACCATCATGCAAAAATACATGATGAGTGAGTTCACACACACGTGATATGAGCAAATATAAGCTGTGTCACAATTCAGAGGCGGCATCCTTCGAAGGCCGTGAAGGTCGGACCGAGCGTTGTTAAATGGGACGGTCTAGCTTACGGAGGACTGTTCTTGTCGTCTAGCAGCTGCCGTTGATGAGGCAGTCAGGTTTGTACTGGACTTTTTGGAAAGTTATATTTAACTGTCTAAAAACTAAACAGGGTTCACGACTTGTCTAAATATGTTCACTATGTTCCATTATATAATAAAGAGTATCACATCTTAGTAAGATGTAAGTCAACATTTGAACTCAGGGCCTCAGGGACTTTTTGCCAATGGCTGGTGAATTAAGAAAATGTACCACCCATAAATATTTTTCCAGCCATGAAACGTTGATTAATCCTTATTAAAGTTACAAAAATGATTTTGTCACACCAGTAAGCTGATAACTCAAAAAATCAGCTTATTGAAATAATCAGTTTCCCCGTTTAAATGCAAACCAGTAAACTGACAATGCAAGTAAACCGCATTTACATGACTTTATTAATAAACCGGGTTATTTCCATGTAGTGACGTCAAAAATAATAATGTCCGTATCTGATTCTGAGTTTTTCAAATGTTACGTCAGTTGTGATGTTAAATAAAGCGTGCACCGTATCAGCAGGAGATTTACGGCTCATATTATCCCTCATCAGTTCCAGATGCAGCGTTTTGACTGAACCTCTTCTACTTCTGCTGCATGAGAAGAGAGAACACATCTTTACAACTTTCTGGGTCTTAAAAGTCTGCATTTGTGATATATGTCCTTATTTCATGTAAAACCCAAGCTCGCTCTGTCTGGATGCATTTATATCTGCTCTAAGTTTGCGTTTTTCTCACCTATCAAACATGCACACTTCAATAAGCCGACAGAAAGGAGGTTAATGCGTTTACATGCAGCGCAAAATCGAGGTAAGAGGCAAAAAACGACCTGTCCTGACCAGTTAATGCTAACGCCGTTTATGATCTTACTCCGATAAAAGAAAACGGGTTACCGCGTTTCAGCTTAAGAACGTGCATGTTAAACGCACCCAGTGATTGTTTTTTGTCTTTTGTTGTTTGATTAACATTAAAAACACAGACATCAGTAGGAATTTTAGGCTTTCTGTCACTTTAAGAGCTAATGCACAGATCCAATTTACTGATACACATGCGTTTTATTTCATAACTGTTTGCGTGTTCAGTTAAGGCATAACTGACTAAGTTTATAAGGATACTTGCCAAGCGTCGTTCATGTTTGTTCAATTTTGTTTAACAATGAAAATTTTGCCATCCATCTGGCGATTGACATCGTTTCATATACTCGCCAACACTTGATTTTTACTTGCATTTGGTGCTTGGCGAGTGTTCATTTCAGGCCTTGTTTGAACTGTTTTAAAATTGTATTTTTACATTTGTAGCCCCTAATGCGTATGGCCCTGTTTCCATGATCTGAGCGCATGGTTTGAAGCACATGGCGCAGATACACTTAGTGCATGTCTGAATCCACTTTTGCTAGTTTAACGGCGGGAAAAACTGTCGACGCACCAGACGCATGGTCAAAAAGGGTTGTATTTCATTCCGTTTAAAAGCCAGTTGTGATTGCACCATGACGGATTTGCTATTTACATGGAGGAATTTGTGAGCGGAACGACTGAATGCTTCTCCAGAGAGGAATCCTTTTATTTAAAAAAATGTGTGTGTGATGCTGCGCATCCCTGTGTGTGTAATAAGCAGAGTGTACGCACGTTGTGTACCCGCCTATAGTCTCATATTACTAACACACCTTTTAAATGACACAAAAAATACAGTTGTTTTCAGTTCCTCAATATAGCAACACACCAGCAATGCTCTTGATCACACCTGGTTTTCAGACCAGCACGCCCAGGGATGAACAGATGGGGGCGAGTGCATTTGCTATTTAAACAACGTGGCACTGGACATGAAAATGATAGCTGCGTCGAGCTGAAACTAGCAAAAAACACTTGCGTTGCATCTGGAGACGCATTGCGCCGGGTGTAAAGGTTTGAGTGATGGGTAGGTTTAGCGGAAGGGGATGGAATATACAGTTTGTACAGTATAAAAACCATTATGACTATAGAAAGTCTCCATAAAACATGAAAACGCAATGTGTGTGTGACCTCCAACAATTTGGGTCAGGATGCATTTAAGCATGTCGGTGTTAAACTTAACATCCTAACAGACCCGTTTGTACTGGACCGTCACATCAACAGCAGTGCTGCATCCTGTGTCTCTAACGCCCAACATCCCCAGAATCACGCTGCAGGTGTGAGATCCATCCTCTGCTGAAGCAGCGGGAAAATCAATAAACGGCTGCATCTGTGTTTGTGGTGGATTATGGGTCAGCAGAAGCGCAGAGGAGAGAGCCGTCCCCAGAGAGCCCAAACATGCCCAGAGCCTGATTTTTCAATTCTGCCCTGAGCCGTATGGATTTCCTCTCCAATCTTCAGTATCGCCTCGGTGGGGATGTCATTAGATTGGAGAGTGTGTGTTGTGTTCGGGCTGGGTTGATCAGTATATCTGTGCTCCGCTGGCACATTTCCAATCTTAAAATCTAATTAGCATTTTCAGTAAATTAAAAAAATAGGAAATAGATTAAAGAAATATATTAGATACGTCAAGTCTTAAGTCCCTGTAGTCAATCATTTCATCCCTTAAAATTAACCTTTGATCACCAAAATGGTATTTTAAATGTTTTTCCCTGTGAAAATATATACTTCATGCCTTAAAATAGCTTGAATGTAACTCGACACCCTTGCCTCGCTTAATATATGCACAGCAATGAATATGCTAATTAGTCTCCGCCTTCATCAATCACAATAGCTCCTACATGATGTACATAAATCCTACATGATGGCAAAATACTGGTTTAATTTAGTCATATATGTTTGAACCAGAAACTGATTCAGAACAAGAAAAGGAAGAGCGAATTCTACAGGTTCGTCAGTCCATGTTTCAGCTTTGAACAACTCAGAACGTCAGTGGAGAAAGGCATAGTTCATCATAACATATACATCATATATATAATTCACCCGCTATATCGCTAAATGTACCAAATTTCTCATATCAACAGAAAAATATCCCGGGATAACATGGCTTCTCTTGAGACTCCCCTGCTTGAGGGCGGTCACAGTTAATGATATGCTAAAGCCCCGACCCCCCTAGTGGCAGGATTGGTCACATGTTTGTGATGTAAGGAACAGGGGCGCTTTTTGAGACTGTCTTCTTTACTTCACTGCAGTTTTTTTCACGAGTTCACACTTATATCAAATTAAATAGAGTAAAGATAATGCGTATTTGGCGCGCTGTCCAGGGGAGGGCTCCGGGCTCTGAATTTTTGCCCGAACCCAGAGTATCAATTGTTTGATTGGTTTAATTATCTGAATGTGCTCCTCCCGAAATTTCTTAATAAAACACAAAGAGAAAATACTCAGCAGTGGTTGTGACTGATGAGTTTGCACATGGTTTGTCTTAAAGCATATTAAAAACATCACATATTAGACATTTAAACAACATTTAACATTTTCACCACAGAAGGTCTTTAAGATTATTAAAAATAATTTCCTGTTTTAAGTGAATGCACAATGGGTTTTTTTATATACAGTATTGTTCAAAATAATAGCAGTACAATGTGACTAACCAGAATAATCAAGGTTTTTAGTATATTTTTTATTGCTACGTGGCAAACAAGTTACCAGTAGGTTCAGTAGATTCTCAGAAAACAAACGAGACCCAGCATTCATGATATGCACGCTCTTAAGGCTGTGCAATTGGGCAATTAGTTGAAAGGGGTGTGTTCAGTCTACCTTTGACTGTACAAACTCAAAACTATTTTGTACAAACATTTTTTTTTTCTGGGATTTAGCAATCCTGTGAATCACTAAACTAATATTTAGTTGTATGACCACAGTTTTTTAAAACTGCTTGACATCTGTGTGGCATGGAGTCAACCAACTTGTGGCACCTCTCAGCTGTTATTCCACTCCATGATTCTTTAACAACATTCCACAATTCATTCACATTTCTTGGTTTTGCTTCAGAAACAGCATTTTTGATATCACCCCACAAGTTCTCAATTGGATTAAGGTCTGGAGATTGGGCTGGCCACTCCATAACATTAATTTTGTTGGTTTGGAACCAAGACTTTGCCCGTTTACTAGTGTGTTTTGGGTCATTGTCTTGTTGAAACAACCGTTTCAAGGGCATGTCCTCTTCAGCATAGGGCAACATGACCTCTTCAAGTATTTTAACATATGCAAACTGATCCATGATCCCTGGTATGCGATAAATAGGCCCAACACCATAGTAGGAGAAACATGCCTATATCATGATGCTTGCACCTCCATGCTTCACTGTCTTCACTGTGTACTGTGGCTTGAATTCAGAGTTTGGGGGTCGTCTCACAAACTGCCTGTGGCCCTTGGACCCAAAAAGAACAATTTTACTCTCATCAGTCCACAAAATGTTCCTCCATTTCTCTTTAGGCCAGTTGAGGTGTTCTTTGGCAAATTGTAACCTCTTCTGCACATGCCTTTTTTTTAACAGAGGGACTTTGCGGGGGATTCTTGAAAATAGATTAGCTTCACACAGACGTCTTCTAACTGTCACAGTACTTACAGGTAACTCCAGACTGTCTTTGATCATCCTGGAGGTGATCATTGGCTGAGCCTTTGCCATTCTGGTTATTCTTCTATCCATTTTGATGGTTGTCTTCCGTTTTCTTCCACGTCTCTCTGGTTTTGCTCTCCATTTTAAGGCATTGGAGATCATTTTAGCTGAACAGCCTATCATTTTTTGCACCTCTTTATAGGTTTTCCCCTCTCTAATCAACTTTTTAATCAAAGTACGCTGTTCTTCTGAACAATGTCTTGAACGACCCATTTTCCTCAGCTTTCAAATGCATGTTCAACAAGTGTTGGCTTCATCCTTAAATAGGGGCCACCTGATTCACACCTGTTTCTTCACAAAATTGATGACCTCAGTGATTGAATGCCACACTGCTATTTTTTTGAACACACCCCTTTCAACTAATTGCCCAATTGCACAGCCTTAAGAGCGTGCATATCATGAATGCTGGGTCTCATTTGTTTTCTGAGAATCTACTGAACCTACTGGTAACTTGTTTGCCACGTAGAAATAAAAAAATATACGAAAAACCTTGATTATTCTGGTTAGTCACATTGTACTGCTATTATTTTGAACAATACTGTATATATATATCTTGGACATTTACATTGAGAATATTATTAAAAATGGTCTGAAAATATATGAGAAAACATAAGAAACAGGTGCAAGAGAATAGTGTGCTTTAGGCAACTTAACATTAAGATCTGGAAGCTTTATTAATAAAGAAAAGTGAAGGCCTGTTGTAAGCTATCTATCCAATAACAAAAACATGTCTATTTCTTAAAGATTCTCCAAAAAACTAAGTAGGCACTAGTAATATAATTAAAATAAATGTATGAATTATAAATAAATAAAATATTTATAAATGTAATATTTTATAATATTATTTTAATATATATAATATATGTTATATACATTTAAGGTATAATATAAAATATATATATATGTTTAAAGGTGCACTATGTAGTATTTTTGCAGTAAAATATCCAAAAAACACTAGGCCAGTGTTATATATTTTGTTGAGTACCTACAATATCCCAGATGTTTCCAACTATTTGTAAATCGTGAGAAAATTGCTATTTTAACTAAGGACCGGGACGTTTCAGCATAGCGTTTGAGGGAGTCGCCTGTCAATGGCGTCATATCTGCGCTACCCTCGGTTTTATTTTGCAGAAACGCTTTTCTCTTGGCAGTGTGAACATGTCACAGCAGCGCCGAGTGAACACACAGAGTAACGTCATAACATCATTTTAAACACACTTAAATGTATCTGATATGATAAACAGAGCTCCTTTACCTGACTGGAAAAAGCGGAAGTGCGAGCCGTGTTTTTGTATAACAATTGCTCCAGCGGCCGTGCTCAGCTCCACAACACTCGGTCCTGCTCTGTTTTACACTACAGTAACGTTAATAACCGCATCCATGAACATGATTTCTTTTTTTTTTCTTTTTTCTTTTTTTTATTATGCAAACAGACAAGTACAATATTTACAAAAGAGAAGTTAGATGCAAAATACAAATACAAAGGCCAACAAAACATAACATGCCAGTACGATGTGTGTGTGTGTATGTGTGCGTGCGTGCGTGCGTGCGTGCGTGCGTGCGTGCGTGTAACTGTGAGTGTAACTGGTGTGGGAGTGTTAATGTATGAATAAAGGATCATGTAGGGAAGTACAACAGACATAACCAAAAAATATATGTGTATAAATAAGGAAAATAAAATGGGGTATGAAGAAGGTGACAACAGCAATAGTAATAGCAATATTAATAATAATAATGATAAATCCAATTAATTAGAAATGACAAATAGTATTAATAGTATTATCAGTAGTAGTAATGACAAACATATTAACAAATATACTCATTTCATCCGGAATGAGGGTAAGGTTAAAGGGTCAGGAAGAGAACAAATAAAAGCAATAGTAGTAATAGTAATAATAATATTAATAATGGTAAATATTGATAAAGCCATTAATAGTGATAGTGATAATAATAGTAGTAGTAACAATGATGTTAATAATAATAACAATAAAAATAATAATAATGGTAATATTGATCAACTATTAGTAACAAGGCATTATAAAGCTTTGATACCCCTCATGGCCATGGCATAGGATAGACCTCCGCCAGAATCATAATGCAAATGGACTATCAAGGTGAGGTACTGCCAGGGTCCTGAAATTCATGCCCATCCCCCAGCTGTTCCATAGATGCCACGCTTACCCTATCTTTGTGTTTTTTGTTGTTGTTTTTCTTTTTTTTTTCTTTATAAAAATGTCTGCTTTCATTGTTGGACTCCTGATATGTTTGTCAACTAGTGTATAATGCATTAAAACAAACATGGCGTTGTAAGGCCGCCCAAATCGTCCCAATGGAGGCTACGATCGGCGGGTGAAGGCCGCTGCGCGTTCGTCTTTTCAGCGGGGAAAAGGGGATTTTATTCCAATTCCTAGTTATCTGACTCCATTTAATGATAATTTATAATTTAGGTTAGAATGCCATTGGGTTTTTGGTCATTCATTTTTAATAGTTTAAGTAGGCTACACATTTAATTATTCCGTTTAACCCTTTGTTGAAATTATACCCAACCTGAATAATTCCAGAGCAAGTCAGAATCAATCAAAGTGTAACAATTTATTTAACAGTCAGGTAAATGTATAAAGCCAATTACATAGTCAATTCAAAGGTAATCCATATAACATCAAATACTCTGAAGTAAAGAATGAAATATATACCTGACTTCTGAAAATTACATAATGCTGGCTATCTTGAGACATCCAGCATTACGGGCTGACCGGTTTAAAGTGTCAAGCCCTGAGCTCTTTGCAACATTTCCTTAAATACCCAGAAACAAATGCACAAACTCTTTCAAGTGTAAACACGAGTTCACAATGGGAATTTGCATTGATCAAGACTTGTATTGATCCAAAGGCCAAATGGCTGAAAACCACACCCACCAAACTAAGACAAGATGTCTTTAAACTCTTAAAACATTGATTATCTTTTGATTAACTTCTGTGGGGATGAGATCTTTGTACCAGTCGCACTGAGACATTTCAAACGATATCAAACACATATAATACTCTATCTTGTGGATTGACATTGTAATATAGAGATTCTGGGCGTATTTTCAGTGATCTCAGCATGAGACAGGGAAGGAATAGGAGGAGAGGAAGTCAATAGGGAAAGATGTAGATTAGCTGATAGTGAGGTGAGACTTGCGTCTCCAGTGGTGTGTGAGGGACAGTTCAGATGTTAATTTCCTTTATTTTCTCAGAGAGTCCTTGTTCTTCATTCAGACATTTCGGCATATACTAGTTTTTTCAGTCTTACAGCGTGTAGCATGGAGCCTGCCCAGTGCAAAGCCCATGCAGGCCGCCATGAACATGATTTCTGCCCGAGTCCCATTTTCCACCGGCTGTGATGTGAAGACCATATGTCCCAAGATACATGCGTATTTTGATGACGGCTCACACCTGCCGTCATCAAAATACGCCTTTGTTTAGAATAGGCGCCCTCCAGTGGACGGAAAGTTGCATAGTGCACCTTTAATAATAAATAATATGCAGCAAGAACGCATATAATTGGCTAAACAGCGAGACCCAGAGTGAGATGTCATCACAAACATGTAATCTGTTTCATGTAATCTTATGTTGCTTTGCTCTTGTGTTTGTGTGTTCAGAATGTAAACGAGTCTGAAGCCATTCAGGACGAGCTGAACGAGAAGGTTGAAAGACTGAAAGCTGAACTGGTGGTGTTTAAGAGCCTCATGAGCGATGTGAGTATTTCCACATAGAGACCAATATAAGTAAAAATGTCAATTTATTCATCACCCAGCTAACAGGGAACGTAATCAGAACTTCCCTGAAGGTTATGAACAAACCTTCTTTCAGTAACGTTAATAAAACAGTCACGCAAAGATTTCTGGTCTTTAAAGGGATAGTTCACTTAAAAATGAAAATAGGCCCATGATTTACCCTCAAACCATCCTATGGGTGTATATGACCTTCTGGTTTCAGACGAATACAATCAGAATTATATATTTTTTTAAAAGCTAATCCAAGCTTTATAATGGCAGTGAATGGAAGCCCTAAAAAGTGCATTCATCCATTATAAAAGTGCTCCACACGGCTCCAGTAATCCAAAGGCCTTTTGAAGCGAATGGGTTTGTGTAAGAAAAAATATCCATATTTAACATGTTATAAAGTGAAATATCTAGCTTCTGGCAGACAGCCTTCCGTATTCAACACGCAGAAAATGTAGCGCCTATCGCAGTTCAAAAACGCTTATACGTGTGACGTCAGTCGCAAGTTATGCTTTTTCCGCCGGAAGCTAAGAAAGTTTTAAAGATGGATATTTTTCTCACACAAACACACTGATTCGCTTCAGAAGGCCTTTATTAACCCCTGGAGCCGTGTGGAGCAGTTATATGATGGATGGATGCACTTTTTTCTGGCTTCAAATTTTGGGCTGCCATTATAAAGCTTGGATTAGCCAGGACATTTATTAATATAACTCTGATTGTGTTCGTCTGAAAGAAGGTACTGAGGGTCAACGTACTGGCGCTGGAGTATTTATGTGTCATGTTCTCATAAGAGTCATACCGGTATAATATCACAAATTAACATGATGCCGATATATTTAATGCTTTGAATATCACGATTATTGTAAATATTGTGACACCCCTAGTCTGGAAAAAGAATGTCACATACATCTAGGATGACTTGAGGGAAAGTAAATAATGGGCTAATTTTACATTTTTGGTTGAACTGAACTATCACTTTAATAATGTTGTCAAAACATAACAAAAACATTTTTTCTGATACTTTTTAGTTTTACGTTTAGAGAACATTTAAAAGTAATGTTTCCATAAGTTTTAAGAGTGTAATTGTTTTTTTATCACATCATCAGATCACTTCATAAGAATGTGCTTGCAGTATTATTAAATTTCATTTGGATGTTGTTCTTACTATTTGATAAGAATCTCAATCAAGTCTTTATTCGCTTAATTACAAAGTAAACCCTGTGACTGGTTGTTTTCCATGACAGCAAACAAACACGCTCAGCCTTATTTGGCTCTTTTGCCCTGCGGTAGACACACACACACACACACACACAAACACACACACACACACACACACACACACACACACACACACACACACACACACACACACACAAACTGACTTCTGCTTTGAGCCCCATTGTCATTGATTTATTATCATACACACCTTTCATTTATACCAGCTGATCTGGATGAGGAATGAATAAACCGTTTATCCAGATGTCACGCTTTCCGATTGCCTCTTGTGTTAGTTAGTCATTCACACGAGTGTCACTGTGTGCCGGTAAATATCATAAACAGATTTTAGGCAATAAAAACTGAACTGAAATCTGTATTTATTATAAAGGCCGGCAGGCGATGCCGCTCTAGAGCCGTAGAGAGCCGGAAGAAAATCCTGGACTTGAAAGTAAGAGAGAATGCAAGACATGATCTGATTTAATAAAGAAAAACAATTGCTTTGATTGTTTTTTTTTGCACTCTCTGTGTTGTGTTTTTAATTAAACCACACACACACTCTTAGAAAAAAGGGTTCATTGGGGTTCTATATAGAACCATAGGGTTCTTTACTCAACCCCCAAGAGACCTTTTATGCTAAAAAGGTTCTATAATGATAAGAAAAAAACCTTTTTGTCACAAAGGTTCTTTATTCATTCATATATTACATTATTCTGGAACATTTTGTAGTTGTAATTAAATGATTGTTTATTAAACGGTTATATCACATTTTAATCATGCTGATTTTTGGAGGAGAAAAACTGAAATGGCATTCTTTGTGTGATATTGATTAACTACATAAAATAAGATAAATATATATATTTTCTAAACCCCATCTTGAACTTTGTGATCATTCACATGCATTCATAAATGCTTTAGAATACACTGAATAATGGAGTGAAATATTTGTCAATAATATGAAATATTTAATCCGGAAAGGACAAAACAAATGATAATGAATGAACCCCTGAAAGGCTCCATATAGAACCTTTTTCCTGGTTACAAAGAAACCTAAAGGGTTATTTTGACTGAACCCTTAAAAAGGGGTTCTATATAGAACCTTTTAGGGGTTCCAAATACGTAGCGCCTGATAGAACCTTTTCTTCTAAGAGTGCAGAAGAGAAGTAGCATTAAGCATCTGTGATTTGTTCTCGGCCTTGTCCTCTTCTCCATACAGAATAAATGAGTCAGAGCAATTGTTTCCCATGAGGCCTTTAGGTGAAATGAGCTGCTCAAGTTTGTTGCGTGCCTGTGGATTCACCACAAGACTAACTTGTTGGTCTTAGCATCTGTGTGCAATGACATTGATTTATGACTGATGTAGCTCATAACTGACGTTCAGCATGAGATTACAGTGATTTGAAGTGATCCTGTGGCAGTGTTTTCTCAGTTTGAATCAGCATACTGACCCATACTGCAGCTAAATATGATTATCAATTAATACCATTCCTTTCGAAATCAGTTCAGGTATTTACATGTGGCATCTGCATTTTCAAACCCAATTCACCCCCGAAAAATGATCTTAGTGACAAACAATCAAGTTTTCATGTGTGCAGTGTGTAGAGAATCAAACTGAACAATCAGTTCGTAATGCAATGTGTATTTCGTTAATGTGTATTCAATGTTAAAGTGCTCCACACTTATTTGAAAAAATATTGAAGTATATATATATATATTTTTATATCATTTATTTTTATTGAACATTTTTAACGGTATAAAAAAAAATTGTTGGACCATCTTTGATATTTAAATTAGGTCATTGTCACTATGGTTACAACTGATATTGAAATATTTATTTTTAAATTAAAAATATTAGTTATTTAAAAATACTGACATTAATTTATTTAACAAAAATATTATATTTTTAAATAAAAATATTGAAATATATTTTATTTAAAAATACTAACTTTTATTATATTAAAATGTTTTTATTTTTCTCATAAAATTTTATTAAAGTTTAAAAATATAATTTTTATTCAAAAAAATAACATTTTATATTTATTTTAAAATTATTATTTTTTTTAATAACATGTTATTTATTTTCTAAAACAGATGATTAATTTTCTCATCGATGGGACCATCTTTGACATTTAAATAAGATCATTTTCACTATGGTTATAACTAGCTGACTTGTTCACACAGGCGTATGTGGCTCACTATGTGGACAATTGTCGCACCTGTTCATAAATATGGCTGTCAAATTAAACACGGACTGTATTTATAGCATCGCAAAACTTTGCAGTGCACGTGGCCTCTGTGTGAATATAAAGGCATGGGAGTGAGAAAAAAGGGACGATTGCTTTTTCTTTTTTTTTTAAAGCTACTGATGTTTCTAGGTTTGGAGGCAAATTGTGACTAAGCACAAATCTAATGACATCACAATGGTCAATCTTGTTTCTCCAGCATCATAATTATCTGTAGTGTCCACCAATATTTTCCGGCACATTTCCTAACACTGTTTGAATCTTTGTTTAGCAAATGTCCGACCTCGACTGCAAGATTCAGGAGAAAGCCATGAAGGTGGACATGGACATCTGCAGGAGAATCGACATCACGGCCAAACTGTGTGACGTGGCTCAGCAGAGGAACTCAGAGGACATGTCGAAGATGTTCAACGTCAGCCCTTCCAGAGCATCAGCAGACAGGGTGGGTAAAACACACACACACACACACACACACGCACAGTAGTGTTTCCATGTTTTATGGGGACATTCCATAGGCATAATGGATTTTATACTGTACAAACCGTATTTTCTATCCCTCTACACTGCCCCTGCCCCTAAACCTACCCATCACAGGAAACATTCTGCATTTTTACTTTCTCAAAAAAACTCCTTCTGTGTGATTTATAAGATGTTTTCCTCATGGACAAGGACAAGGATTTCGGATATTGCCACCTTTGTGGGGACATTTTATCCCCATAACGTAGGAATTACCAGCCCATCTCACACACACACACACACACACACACACACACACACACACACACACACACACACACACACACACACAGTACACCACAGTACTCGAGTAAAACTGCTGAGGAAGGATCTTTACTGCAATGCACACAAGGTTGTCACGTTGCTCTGCTGCCAAACACACACTCCTGTTCCTCTGCATGGCTTTTAATATGTGCCTGTAATATTTTTGGTCTCAGGCGGCTGTTGCATGCAGAAAGAAGGAGAAGAAGCAGGTATCGGATGAGGAAAGCTCAGAGATGGATGCTGATCCCAGCACTTCAGAGGAGGATGTTCCCTTCAACATCACAGACGAGATGAAACGAATGCTCAACCAGCTGTGAGTCCTCACAAACACTCAGAGCAGAGGGACAGATTCAGGTTTCAGGCTGCAGTCACAGATTGCTTCATATCTGTACTCCGTCACCATCAAGTGGTGATGTGAAGAACTGCAGTCGGACAAACGCAATTGGGGGGAATCAGACAGGCATGCGTTTCCCACACTGTAAAAAATTATTTAGAAAAAAAGTTACCTGGTTGCCTTAAAATTTTGAGTTCATTGAAATTAAAATTTTGAGTTAATACAATGAACATTTTTTAAGATTCGACAACCTTTTTTGAAATATTATTAAAAGATTTTTAGCATATTGGGTAATTGTGTTTTATTTCTGATGACGCAGTGAAACATGCCAAATAGTGCTATTTTCATGATTTATCACATTTTTCATGTGGTTCAGATACAAAAATATTTTGAGTTTCTATTTATTAAACAAATTTCCTTCATTGTATCAACTCAAATTTTTAATTACAATACACTCAAAATTTTAAGGCAACCAGGTTACTTACTTTTTTAAGTTAAACCAACAAAAAAATGTTTCAGTGCAAAAGTTGATCATAGAACAAACGCAGCCCACATTGTTCTTTTTCCATACATTTACAGTGAACGGGGACTGTCGTTTTAATCTTTTGAACATGTAAAGCTTGTCTCTCTGTGTTTCTCTGTTTGAGCATCTGATTCCCACTTCTGCTTAGAGCTTTATCTACTTACAGCATATATTACGTTTAATTGATGTTAATTTTAGCATTGACTAATACATTATTCAAATTAGTTAAAGCACTGTGAACTAACATTAATAAAGAAAGAAAAAGTGTGACCCTGGACCACAAAACCAGTCATAAGGGTATTTATTTTATTTTATTGAGATTTATACATCATCTGAAAGCTGAATAAATAAGCTTTCCATTGAGTTATGGTTTGCAATATTTGGCCGAGATACAACAATGAAAATCTGAAATCTGAGGGTGCAAAAAATATTGAGAAAATTTAAAGTTGTCCAAATGAAGTCCTTATTAATGCATATTACTACTAATAATAATTGTTTGATTTGGAAATTTACAAAATATCTTCATGGAACATGATTTTCGAAGTCACATTGTAAAACAACAGCAACAATATTTTCTTAGAACAATTTGCCAACGTTAAGTTATGAAGACGTTATTTCTCTGAATGTTTAAAACGTCTCCTTTTTTTAATGGTTATGTGGATGTTACGGATATATTCCATTTCATCATTCTTCACACATTATGGAAATGCTACTTCTCTGCCATTCTGAACTAAAATGTTTCCGGTAAAACATTCCAAGAAAGAAGTCTGAAATGTTTTTTTTTCTAACCATTTGAGAGCATTTTTAAAGACCAGTGGCCGGTTGCATAAACGGATTAGACTTAACAGTTAGTCATCAACTAGTCCTAACTTTTTAAAGTCAGTTACATAAAAAGGTAAATCTGTCTAATTGTAAGTGGATAGTTAATGATTACCTTTTATCTAACTGCTAGTTGGTCAAAACGATTCTTAACATAGTGGCCTCAGATAACTTTGAATGAACATATTAACTAGGGGTGACCAAACATCCCATTTTCCCAGGACATAGACATTTAGGTTATAGATAGTATTTTGTAATATAACAATTTTAAATCCATAAAGAGGGTGCATACTTTAAATGTAGTGAAATTAATAAGGCATCTTTGAGTAAACTTCGCGTATCATTTGAGTATCTCACTGCTGGGCAGAGATTCCTGGTTTTCAGTAATCAAAATATGGTCACCCTATATTAACGTTACTGGAAGAACGTTCGCTCATAACTTTGACAGAACGTTCTGAGAACCTTCCCTGTTAGCTGGTGATGCATAAGCATGCATAATTTATTTCCCCTTATGAATGTGACACAGATCCAAATTGAAAATGTGAGATTCATTGCCATTTGTGGGTCTTATTCAGCTGAACTTAAGCTTGGAACATACTCTGCAAGAACAAAATAACTTTGTTCGTTTTCTCGAGGTGGCAAGAACAAGAACAAAGTTCGCTCTGGCCAGTACATTCCATACTTCACAAGAAAAGCAGGTGCCGATCATCTGCGTTTCTCTGCATTAACCACGCCCACTTTTAAATGTCTGACCAATCACACAATAGATCTCGGACAGTTGCAAGAAAAAAGTTCTGCTCAGGCGATGTGTCGAGAACAAGCTGCGAGAACTCCCGACCTAGGGCTGCAAGAACAAAATGACGTCATTTTGTTCTCGCAGCCCTGGGAGCGAGAACTTTTTTCTCTGTTCTTGCGGAGTATGTTGAAGTCTTCATACATGTGTGTTTGTGTGTGTATCCGTCCTGTTTTGTGTTTGTCTTCACTCTTGTCTTGTCCGTGATTGTCTTCACTGCCTGCTCTTTCTCTCTCCTCTTTTCCTGTCCCTTTCTTTTCCCTCACATGCAGACATTGTTCAGATAACTCATTTGTTGCTAGGCGGGAGACATTTGAGATCGATGATGACTGTGACAGTCTGACATGGGAGGAGAACGATGATACGCTGCTGCTATGGGAAGATTTCACCAACTACAACATGCCCTGCGCCCTTACCAACAGCACCGGTGCTCTTGACTGCAACGGAGAAGCTCAAGATGCGGTGAGTTTACATACACTATATTGACAAAAGTATTATGACACCCCTCCAAATCATTTAATTCAGGTGTTCAATCACTTCATGGCCACAGGTGTATAAATCAAGCACTAGGCATGCAGACGCTTCTACACACATTTGTGAAAGAATGGGTCGCTCTCACATACTTTAAAAGGGTTGCTCTCAGGAGCTCAGTGAACTCAAGCGTGGGACCGTGATAGGTTGCCATCTGTGCAATAAGTCAAATAAGTCAAATAAGCCTTCAGATGAGCTCAGGAACAGTGTGTAGAAAGCTTCATGGAATGGGTTTCCATGGCCGAGCAGCTCATCCAAGCCTTAGATCTCCAAGAGCAATGCAAAGCGTGGGATGCAGTGGTTTAAAACACACCACCACTGGACTCTAGAGCAGTGAGACGTGTTCTCTGGAGTGACCAATCACACTTCTGTCTGGGAATCCCATGGACGAGTCTGGGTTTGACGGTTCCCAGGAAAATGTTACTTGCCTGACTGCATTGTGCCAAGTGTAAAGTTTGGTGGAGGGGGGTTATGGTGTGGGGTTGTTTTTCAGGGGTTGGGCTTGGCCCCTTAGTTCCAGTGAAAGGAACTCTTAATGCTTCCGCATACCAAGACATTTTGGACAATTTCATGCTTCCAACTTTGTGGGAACAGTTTGGGGATGACCCCTTCCAACATGACTGCACACCAGTACACAAAGCGTCGGTCCATTAAAGACATTGATGAGTGAGTTTGGTGTGGAGGAACTGGCCTGCACAGAGTCCTGAGCTCAACCTGATAGAACAGCTTTGGGATGAATTAGAGCGGAGACTGAGAGCCAGGCCTTCTCGTCCAACATCAGTGCCTGGCCTCATAAATGAGCTTCTAGAAGAATGGTCAAAGATTCCCATAAACACACTCCTAAACCTTGTGGAAAGCCTTCCCAGAAGAGCTGAAGCTGTTATAGCTGCAAAGGGTGTACCAACTACTTATCAAACCCTACGGATTAAGAATGGGATGTCATTAAAGTTAATGTGCATGTAAAAGCTGGCATCCCAAAAAATTTGGCAATAAAGTGTATATCATCCATATACTCAGTAGAGATCGCGTTCGGGGCCGGTGTCCCCGGCAGGTAGAAATCGCGTTTGAAATCACGGAAATATGTTTCCGGAAACCATGATAGATGTTTTTAGGATTCTTTGATGAACAGAAAGTTCAAAACAACAGCATTTATTGGAAACTGAAATCTTTTGTAGCATTTTTAATGGCTGTACTTTAATTTAATCAATTTAATCCATCCATGCTTAATAAAAGCATGCATTTCTTTCAAAAAATAGTTTGAATGGAAATAAGGAATAAGGAAATAAGCCTCTCTCTCCATTTTGCGTCTCAGGACGGCAGCCTTGGCAGTCTCATCGATGAGACAGAGTCTCTTTTCAAGACCAGAGAGCAGGAATATCAGCAGACAATCGGACAAATTGAGGTTTGGATGTGCCTGTTTTCTTTATTGTCCTTTCATTCCAGACTGTGATTGGTTGTGATTAAGTTTGTCCCCCTACTGACGCAGTTTAAATTGTCTGGGATTAAAAAAAAATTTCTTTACCAACCCATGCCAGACATATTTATAATTGTTCTCTCTCTCACACAGGAGGAGTTGGCCACTGCTAAGAGTGACATGAACCGACACCTGCATGAGTACATGGAGATGTGCAGCATGAAGCGAGGGCTGGACGTGCAGATGGAGACGTGCAGGAGAATGATCAAGGGTGGCAGGTGATTTCAGAGAGTACAGCTTCACCAAAATGCACACTTTTCACACTTTAAAGCTACACTGTGTAACTTTTTTAGTTTATTCGTAGCTAAAAACACTTAATTCTTTCAAAAATATATGTGCTCATTAATGTATATTTACTTCTTTCAAGTAATAAAGTATTCTCTTAAGTTTATAATATGCCATTGAAAATACATACGGGAGGGGTTCGAATGCCGATCGCCATGTTGCCCCTCCATCTTTAAAGTACATTACCCAAAGAGGGACATACCTGTAAATTCAAGCTTCGCCTTTCACAGTTTAACACTCGATGGCACCGTGTCGAATGTGAAGAGGGGGGTTGCTTGAGACTGCTTTATACTGACAAATTAAATAACTACAAATTATAATCGTTTTCTAAATCTAAACCTCGTTATAATCGTTTTCTAAACCTCATCACTTAAAGGAACACTCATGGACAAGGTCGAACTGGAAGCCATAATAATCTTGGACTAAATCAGCCACCGTAGGAGTTCAAACGAAATCGGAATTGAGAGGAACAAAAACTAATATTCACTGGATGGTCATATACCTTTTCACCGCTAGATGAGGGAAAATATCACAGTGTAGCTTTAACTAGTTAACTCTGGGTCATTGTAAACCCCGGGAAACGGAACCCTGGGGTATCTTGCTTCACGTTTCACATGGCTCAAAATCTATGCAAGGTTAACAATTAATCCTGGCTATTCATAATGTGAAGTTTCACACTGTACATTGATTGGATGAATGCATATTTTAAATGTCAAATTAACTGGAAAATTCAGATATAATTATATTATATACAGTATTAACTCTTTCCCTGCCAGCTTGAGAAAATTGTGTTTTTGTCAAAGACTTGAACAATGATCAAAACACAGATGGATTAGATCGAGTCCATCCGCAGCCCAAAGCGTCACAGTCCTGTAGCTCGTCCTGAGTCGACATTTCATTTGGCCATTTTGATTTATATACCGTTTAATGTTGGTGATTGCGTTATTTTACATATGCATATGATTATGATACTGCTTGTTTCTGCATCTTCCTCGTGAATGTTTTGATCCGGAGAGTCTTTACTCTTTCAGAAGATGCATAATAGCGCTCCCTACCGTATAACAATAAAAACACGAGAAATTTCCGTCAATGGCGGGGAAAAAAGTTAACCATTAGACACCAAACAAAGTCAGATCTATCATATAATGTGACTTAAGTAGAATATCTCCGACTGTTTCTGATCTCTTCAGAAATTCTCCTTCCATCAGCTCATCCGCCAGCAGTGACTCAGGGAACACTGACGAGATACAAGACGAGTCAGACAAGGATGGAGAGATGGAGGGGCCAATCAGCTGATACCTGCCCAGCCCGGCCCCGCCCTCTTCCCCCCACCGAGCTCCAATCAGCTCTCGGGCCACCCAGCAATCAGCCAATGGCTTTATACTGAGGGACAGAGCCCACTCCCACACACCCAAAATCCTGTAGGTGCTTTAACGTCTCCGTGTCTGAGTGGGGCGGTGTTGATGAGGGTTGTTTTTGTGCTTTGACATCAATATCGATGCGTCACAAGGTGCCACAGCTCTGCTGTCCTGTCCTGGACAGGACAACTATGAATCAAATCAGTCCCAGCCAAAATACATCACACAATACACCTGATCAAACCCCAAATGTTGATAAGAACTGAAAAACGTTCAACGATACACAAGACTGAAAACGGACTGAACCACCTCTGATCGAACGCCTCAGAATGATCTCCTTAACGTTTGTGGCTTTTTATTTTTCTAAAAACATTTTCAAACGGTTTACTCCAGAAACATTTTGGCCTTTTAAGCCCAAACCCAACCCAGTCGCGAATGTGGAACACAGAACAAGCTCACGTTCTATGCAATCGGCCTTATTTCGTGATCTGTGTTTATGATTTGCCTTTGTTTGCAGCGCAGGCGGTTTCATCTGTTAGGGCGTTCATGTGTTTTAGTGTTGCCCACGCTTCACGATGTTTACGCACTTCACGCCAGAATCTGTGGAACAGTGTCCCATCGTTTTGAGCAGCTACCAATGAAGATTGAAGCTTTTCCAAGGGTTACACACATCAGCATCTCAAATAATAAAGAGCTATGTGCCTAAATACTGTATATAGTGCAGGTTCATTTTGGATGGCCTTACTGCATTTTCACCACTTTTTAATGTTGCACTCATTATAATCATGGGGAAATTATCAAATATATTTTGTTGATTGTATGGGAACTTTCTTGATGTCTAAGCTCATTCTTTTGCAAGGCTAAATAGTCAAGAATTTTCGGTGGAGGTTTTAATTGTATATAGACGGTGTTTCAGCTAACAGGGATCGTTCTCAGAACGTTCTGCCACGGTTCTCTAAAAGTTATGGACAAAAGTTCTTTCAGTGACGTTTGTTTAAAGTTACATGGTATTTAATAATGTTCTCAAAACGTTAGCACAAAAACATTCTCGTAATGTTCAGAGAACATTCAAATGTAACAATCCCACAACGTTTGCAAAATGGAATGTTCCTTAAACATTTTTAAAACATTTAAATAAAAACATTAAGAGAACATTCAGAAATAATGTTCTTAGAACATATTTTTGTTAGCTGGGGTTGGTGAAATCATATCCATGTCTATAAAGCATACAATAATTGGACAAGCCCTCATGATGGCCGCTGTTCCATACAGATTCAGGGTTTTCATGGATATGGCTTATAAAATGTATAAAATGAGGTTTAATGACTTTTGTGTTTGTTTGCTTTGCGTCTTTTGGCTCTCCATTTTGCATTTTAATATGTTCCGGGTATGTATTATGTATTCATATGTATTATTTGATGTATTCATATGTACCGTTTGAACACGGGGAAATTTCATGGGTTTATTAAACTGATTGTAAACTCAAAGATATCATTATAAGCTCAAAATATGGTTGCAGAGGGTTTTTAAAAATATATTTTTTATAGTTAATAAGTTGGTGGGCATTGTTTTTGTTTATTCATTTTAATAACATCGTCAGTTAGCTAAAGAGCTGATATCAGATTTGATAGAATCATCTGTAAATGTTGCAATTTATTTTGTGTATTTGATTTCCAAACCTAGATCAAATAAAGCCTGTTTTTTGAATTTTATAAATATATAAAATTCATGTTTTTTATATTGTTCAGGGTATCCAGGGCTAATTTGGATGCTTTTCCCTGGAAAAAAAATCAAACATGCACTAAGATTTCTCGCCTTTTAACCTGAAACACTGTTGGTATTTTTTATTGTTTATGGTGAAAAAAAGCTTCTTTTTTTCGTCTTTTCTTAATCTGAATCCATAAGGTCAGATGTCTCTTGTTGAAATCTATTTCATGATTTATGAACAAAGAAATGGGTAAAGGGCAGCATCACAACTGGAAAAAGTGCATGTTATGCGTTTTCTGATTTAATTCCATTTTTAATGGTGTTTATAGGAAAAAAGAGAATCATCTCTGCAAGAATCTTTGTGCTTGAACTTGAATGTTGTATTCAGAAGGAACTTTCTCTTTGAAACTGGATGAGAAAGTGATGCTTGTTTGCCCATTTTAAGAAAAGCACAAAATGGCAGCAAATGCAGGATGAAATTTCTGTGAAACATGAACTATAGTGATGGGGTCATATTGAGTGAACTTTCATAAGCGCACAACACACAAAATCCAGCTTGTGTAGCATTTGCGTTAACATACTTGCATAGAGATTTGCCTTTATTCATGAATGTACAGAATATCAGATGAGCTCATCTGTAGAAAATGTTATTTAGTTCATCAGACACAAAACATATGGGATGTTATTGCTCTGTTGGGTCACACGTTAGCATTATTTTACATCACCGTACCTCTGACCGTATGAGGTCTTATCTGAAGACGGATTTTGTCCGTCAAGCTGCATATACAGTGACGTTGCACAACAGTTTTGATTCGCAATAGAGCATAAGACACCAGTTCATTAGACCCCCATCAGCAAGTGACGCTTTCGTCATCGTACCAGCATCAGCGAGTTTTACAGAAAGCCCATACGTCAGATTTACAGTTTCTGAAAGTTAGTGGCTTTTGCGAACACCTGTGGCCTGCATCCTTCTCAGAGCACTGTTTCTTTCTATTATTATAACTTTGACATCTGAAATGATCAGTATACGTACATTCGATCATTTATATGTTGTCTTTGTCATTTGTTTATGCTGCAAATGAGTTTCCTGGTGTGTGAGGAAATCTGGTGTATGTTACGAAATAATGAATGTAATTGGTGCTGGGGTCAAAAAATAAACGGAATTGATTATTTTGCTTTGTTGGGGTCTTTTTGTTCATAATGATTCAGTTTAAGAAAACACTATTTAGTGTGTATGACCATAAATGCAGAGTGTGTACATTTCGATAATAAACTAGGGAAGCAGAGAAATTTTTAATAAAAGTTTTTTGGCAAGGCAAGTTTATTAAATTGGTAATTCAAAGTGCTTTATATAAAAATAATTTAAAATAATCGTAAAAAATATGATGCATAAGAAATGAAAAAAAAAAAAATTGATTTCAAATTGATTTCAAATGTATTATAAACAAATAAGAATACAAGAGAATGAGACCATGCAGGTGTTAGATATAGTATTTGAGTGGAGATTAATTGTATGTATATTAGGAAATATTTCATTTAAGTTCACTATAAAAAGAACAACATTGCCAATTATTGGCAACGGAAAGTCAAGCCTGCTTGATGGATGGATGGATGGATGGATGGATGGATGGATGGATGGATCTATCTATCTATCTATCCATCCGCTATCCATCCATCCATCCATCGACTATCTGTCTATCTATCTATCTATCCATCCATCCATCCATCCATCCATCCATCCATCCATTCATCCATCCATCCATCTATCTATCCATCCGCTATCCATCCATCCATCGACTATCTATCCGTCTATCTATCTATCCGTCTATCTATCTATCTATCTATCTATCTATCTATCTATCTATCTATCTATCTATCTATCTATCTATCCATCCATCCATCCATCCATCCATCCATCCATCCATCCATCCATCCATGTCTATATCTTCCTTCTCTTTTGCTGTTGCTCTGGGTTCTCTCTGTTTACTGTCATCCACCTGCTCTCTTTTAAACATCATGCATAAAATAAAATAAAAACACTTCAGTACAAATCCAATGCTTCAACATCATTCAAATGTAGTCTTTCATAGGAACTTTCTTATTTCGAACGCAGTCTTTTAGAGTAATTCAGGCGAGTGATCGATCCATAAGTGTCCAGCAGAGGGCAGATGATGAACTGACACACACCTGAGCTGCAGACAGTGAACACTCTTCTGACTGTAAAGGCTGCGTCTGAAAACCTAGGCCGTGACTTTGCGGACGGACAGACTTATAAAACAGTGTAACAGTTTAATGATCTCCAGCCAAATTAAGCAAGCTTTGGTGAGAACTAAGCAAATATTTAATTGCCACATGCCTAAAATATAGGAAAACAAATATTATAGATATTAGTGGTTATTGTTCAGATTTTTATATGATTACATTAAATTAAAAGCAAGAGATTAAATTAATTAAATCTGTCAATTAAAAAAAGGTCAGGAAAAAAAAAAATAGTATTACACCTGACATTTGTGTTCCCTCACTTCTGAAATGATGGCTCCGCCCCTGGCAGGAAGTGAAGCTAACATTGGATTAGTGCTGTGTTCCACTCCACTATTAGACACACACTTGCAAACTTCCCTAACCACTTCCCCTCAGGGGAATCCCCGCCTCCATTTTGAAGTGAAGTGGACAAGGGAAGTTTATATGGACAGACCCTTGTTCCCTCGATTTAGACCGAGGGAGTGAGTCTACTTCATATGTACACTTCAGGCAGCTTCATATACCACAATGCAACGCGATTGTGACGTCACCGCAAATCGTGTTTAATTTACCCCACCACAAACAACTCTGTGATATTTTAAATATTTTTTAAAAACATTTAAAACAATCCAAATACACCCATATATACATATAAAATGTTGCATTAAACAATTTCGTAAAAAAAATAAAATAAATAATAAATAGACTCCATAGTGGATTCCAAGTGATCAAGGGCTTAGGGCGTTCCAGTTTAGTCCATTGCAAAGTTTCCGCCAGTAGTGGGCACTCATGTAATGTAAGCAATGATGCACATCCGAGTGAACGAGACGGAGGGATGTTCGCGAGTGAAGGGCATATTAAAAACAAACTGGAACGCAGCATCGGACTTGCCTTGATGTCTTCCTACCTTGAAATGTGTCCTCCGAAGGCAGCATTTTCCAGTTTTCAGAAGCAGCCGTAATTTCTGAATTGAGGATCTGATGTCAAATCCCATGACCAGACCAGCATCTGTAGAGATATTCAAGTGATCAGTTATAGACTAGCTCGGGTTTAATGTGTGGTGTTTTTCCTGCGTAATATTGGACACTATAACATAATATAGGACACTATAACATAATATAAATAAACATTTTCATTACTGTGTAATTTACTCATTTGTTTTAAAGTTTGTTGCCTCAAGTCAACATTATACCACAACGGACATTTGAAACATTTGACATTTTCATGTAGAAAAACTCTTGAAGAAGACTTGAAGAAGAAAAAAAAAACATTCATCCTGTTTTTAATGTGTTACACATTTCATATTTACTCAAAAAATGGGCTAACATTTCATACCCAGCTGTTACTTTCAGGCAACATTGTACCATCAACTCATATCAATCTTCATCCTCATCTTCGATCTCACTCTCACCTCATCACAGTATGACGCCTAATCCTCTTTTTTAAAGGCACAATATGTATTTTTTGCTGCTAGAGGTCACTTATTTAGAACAACGGTGTGTCTTGATGACTTGATTTGGCGGAGCTTTTATTCTGTCAGACGAGCGATTCCGCTTCTTCCGCTCGTGTGTGGGGTAACGCAGCACTGTTTTATCATATTACACACATGTAAGTGTGTTAAAGTTGTTATAATGCTACTCTGTGCATCCACTCTGCGCTACTATGAGACACTATTTACGCTGCAGTGAGCGAGACCATATTAGGCGGTAAAACATCGTACTCAGTGCGGAGAATCAAGAACAGCAGATTTAAACAATAAGACTAACTGTGTTGAGCTGGAGAACAATTAGTTTTCTGTCCATGGATGATCCAAACCAACACTCTCTCACACCCAACTCATCACATATTGACTCTTGGTCAGGACCCTTCAGCATCACTTTTAGTATGCAGAATACTCTGATTGATTTCATATTATTGATTTCAATAAGAAACCTTTGGCATCATACACAATGAATGACACATTAGGCATGGGAATGTTATCGTCATGATTAAACTATATATTTGGTTATCATTTTGCCACAATGGCATATTGGAGCGTGATTCTCAATTTAACCAGCCAGCATAATATTTTAAAAATATATATATATTCACTATTTAAACAGTTTCCATGTTTTCTCCAAACTTAAACCAGAAATTGAGGGTAACGTGGGTATGATGTCATTGATAGGCAACCAATGCATGATTATGGTCCATGTCCTGGTTAAAATTGTCTCTCGTTTCTCTGGATTTAAACATTCTTGGAAACATTTGGGATAAATGCAAGTACACAAATCAACAAAATATATAACATTGTTCTAGTAGTTTTTGGTTATTTTAATCTAAAAATCTTACATATTGTGCCTTTAAGTGTATAGAAAAGGTGCAGATCATAATATGTGCACATGTGAATTAGCATTCTTGTAACTTAAGTGCTTTACAAAATCAGGTGACAGAAGAACTAGGCTGATACATCTTTTCATGTCATTAATACCAATAACAAAACAGACATGTTCTCTTATACTCAATGCAAACACACCTGTCTGGGGCCATGATGAAATTTAGACGCTGACAGTGTTAAAATCTCAATTGTAAAACCTTGATTCTGATTGATGTGCCACACATTCGAAGCCCTTATAAACTGCGCTAATTAGTTTGAAATGCGTCGGTAGGCTCCATTACATAAAAATAACTTTAACACAAGAATGTTCTCGCTCTCATCAAACGCAAAACTCGCGCCAAAGCGCGGGGCTTATTTATTATGGACGTATGTGGGGGCGTGGTTAAGGTTAACATGTTATATATTATTTAACACAAACACTGTTGTTAAGCACATTACGTGATGTGTTGATTAAACTCCTTATTTTGATAGCGGGAGAAAAAACATTGGGAAATGGGCATAACATATGTTCATATTTTATAAATAGAAAAACGACTTGTGTTTGACTTGGAGCAGAACGTTTTGAAAGCTGATTGGCCAGTGAGAGACTCGCCCTCTCGCCTGTTCCATTTGCGAACAATAGGGGCGCTACATAACTTGCATTTCTTTTATTTCTATATAATGAGCCTGTACACGACAGATACAATGTTAAATCAACCAGTTATTAACTAGAATGGGATTTTTTTATGAGACACGTGTTTTTATTAAATGTAACCGCTCCAATATGTATCACCTGACATGACCTCCCCCTGTACCGGAAGTGGTAGTTCTCCTCCATTCATGTGACATCGCCTGTAAGCTTGGAGAGAGCAAGTATTAAAATAGCAGTTTAGCGCTACAGTTCCTCAGCAGGAGGATACATATAGTTTTATTTTTTTTATTTTAATACATATACATATATAAAATATCTCCGTCCAGATTAAACATGCTGAGAGTGAGATCTGTCATCTGTCAGTCTTGGAAGGGGTATGTATGCGATTGCACATGGACTCACACATGACTTTCACTATGAGATGGTCTTCTGAAGCATATTTAACATGTGTCACCTTGTGCAGTGAAACATACTAAATCGTATGCTTATATGTGATTTGAATAAGCGCTAGAAGTTAACATTTTACGTGCAAGGCTGTTATGTAATGGCACATGAAACCTGTCCTCCCACTGTTAGGTTACTGAGGTCTGTTTGCACAAGTGTCTCTTATTGTTTTTACTGGAGCTCAAGCTATTCATAATCATAATACACATAATGATACACTGTACAAAGGAAACATTGCATCCTCTCTGAGTATGCATGTTTTTACAGGTCTAAGGTTCATTTTTAATATAACGTTAGTAATATCATTAAGTACACACACATCCTTTAGAAATTATTCGACTATGATGATTTGATACTCGGTTATTATCAATGTTGGAAACTGCTGCTGTGTTGCTTAATATTTTTTTTTATATTTTAAATTTTTTTATGTATTTTTTATACGTAATATTTTTCACACAACCTGTGTGACCTAATTTTTCAATATTTATTGAGGAGTAAAAGTTAAAAAGAACAGCATTTATTCAAAATCGAAATCTTTTTTAATAATAGAAATTTACTCTCACTTTTTATTGACTGAATATTCCCAAAAAATATACTGTATATTGTTACAAAATGTTTCTTTTTTAAATAAATACTGTTTTTTAAAAACATTTTATTCATCAGAGAATCCTGAAAAAAGCATGTTTCCAACACTGATAATAAATTATCATATCAGAATGATTTCTGAAGATTATGTGACACTGACTGAAGACTGGAGTAAGGATGCTGAAAACATTTTAAATGATAATAATATTGCACAATATAACTGTTTTGTATTATTAAATAAATGCAGGCTTGAAGAGCAACTGAGATTTCTTTCAAAAAACATTACAAACTTTTGACTGGTACTCCATACTTAGAAATAAGTAATGCATTCACATTTTGGTTCAAGGAGGGTTTAAATACGTTTTAACATAGTGATATTATTTAAAATACTATTTATTATTTTAATAAAAAAGCAGCTTTCTATAATCATCTGGATGCGTTAAAGACTAAATTGACCCAATTGTCTCTTGTTATGGATTTACAACAGGTTACTCTTGCAGCCATTCTGTCTAGATGACTTTATATAAGTTACTGATTGAGAGGCTTGTGTTTTGAGTGACTAAACCAGACTAAAGAAAAAGCTTTCCTTGTTTCTCTGCAGGTTCAAGACCTTCCCGTGTGCAGCTGTGGAGGTGAAGAACGAGCCCGTGCTTGGGTTTAAAGAGGGCAGTAAAGAGAGATCAGAACTGGAGGAGGTGATATACACACACACACACACACACACACACTGACTCGGACGTCCTGATACACTGAAGCTGCGTATCTGAATGACCGTCTCTGTTTTACTTTGATCATCAGGCGTTACAAAACCTGAAGGGAAAGACAGAAGAGATTCCCTGTGTGATTGGAAATGAAGAAGTGTGGACCAAAGATATCAGATACCAGCTGTCTGTGAGTTAATCATTTCTCTACTTTCTGTAAGAACATGTGCTCTGTAGGTTTTTTACTGTGAAATCATCATCAATATATCTGGAGTTCATCATGTTTCATGAAATCATAAAAATCATCATTCATCATGAAATATGTGTTTATTATTAATATTATGCCATGCACAACATACATAGCCACGATAGCTGCATGTTTCCAACCATATTCTCCTTTTTTCCTCTTTTGATAAACATATCTGCTAAATGCATAGATATTGTCTCATATATATTTTGTTTCAATGTACTTTAAATAAACCTCTCTCTTGACCTAGAAATAATCGCAGGACAGTGTTTTACAATTTATATGTTACATATTGTCTAAAGCTATTGTTCTGTTAAATCATATCTGTGTGATATTAGTTTAGTGAGTGATATTATATTAATCAGTAAACTTTTTCTTCATAGCCCTTCAACCACTCTCACAAAGTGTCCAAGTTCTGCTATGCTGATAAGGTACAGCATTAAAACGAGGAAATACTGCAAATAGAAATGAGATTTCATTGAACTCCTCACTTGGTTTTATTTAGCTTCATCATTTGGTCTGGTTTGTGTCTTTAGGAGCTGATAAATAAAGCCATTGAGGCCTCGGTAGCTGCTCGGAGGGAATGGGATCTTAAACCGGTTGCAGATAGAGCCCAGGTCTTCTTCAAAGCTGCTGACATCATCAGTGGACCCAAGAGGGCAGAAATTCTGGCCAAGACCATGATCGGACAGGTGCGTCTTCACAAACATTCTGGTCACGTTTACACCAGGTATTAAGATGCGTTTTGGTCAATCGGATTGAGTGGACGATGCTAAATACAGGTGTAAACAGGGACTAAACACTTTTGACCACCTCCAGAGGTAGTCAAAAACGCATTTGAAACCCCTTTTCTCTCCACTGATTTTACTGACCTTATGCGCAAACATTATGGGAAGCGCGCTAACCAGACAGGATTTAAACTTTGTCGATAAAAGTCCCAAGTTTGGTTTGAAGGTGAAAAATGTACCAAGTACAATGTTTGCTCACCATTCCTGATTTCTAACTAGGGCTGGGATAAACGATTATTTTTTAAACGATTAATCTAGCTATTATTTTTTTCGATGCATCGATTAATCTAACGATTAATTTTTCCTGTCCGATTCGGTTACGATTTGATTCGATTGCCGATTATCTCCCCATTAATTGCCTAATAGCAATTTATACATGTTGATTTAATTATCTGAATGAAAAAACAAATTCCTTAACATTGCAATATATGTTTATTTCTCTTAAAATTCCAAAGTAAGACTATCCAAGAGCAATGCATTCAATAAAACCTTGAAAACATAAAGTAGGCTACACACACACACACACACACACACACACACACACACACACACGCACACACAAATAAATAAGTATTAACCTACAACAAAGAAACATATTATACGATTTTTCTATGTATGCAGCTCAGCCTACAGGCTATGCCCATCGATTAAATCTCAACAAGTTGGTTAATCAAATCCGGGGACACACTGCAAGCGTGAGTGTCTCGGCTGCGTGGCGTGTCCGTTTTTGTTTCGGCTCACATGTTAACAGGTTGGAGTTTGCACACTGACTGTGACGCGCGGAAAACCAGGCATGCTGGAAATAGAAGAGCGCCTATTTTTCACGTGTGTTGGGAGCGTCTCCAGGCAAAATAGAATAGGAAAAGATGTTTATATATCATTTTGACACGAATACATATTATTAAATTACATTTTCATGTTTGAAAGTCTGTAGGTTTACATAAATGCAGATATAGGCCTAATTGTAATAATAAAAAACGTCAATTATCGATTTTGAAATATTGCAACTGTCAATACAGAACGAAATATTCTGTAGCCTAGTATTTGCCGTCAATACCATAGATATGTGGCTACTCCCGACGTTTTCTTTGCTGTATCAGTAGGCTATTTATGTTTAACATTAAGAACAGGGATCCCTCCGCATCAATAGCAGCAGCAGCGCCGCGTCAGACACGCGTCTAGTGTGCAAAGGCAGAGAAAACGCCACGCAGCCCCGTGGCTGATCCGCAACAGAAACGGCACGCGCATCCGCGGCATGACAGTGAAAAAAGTTACAGGTAGAGTGCATTATGGGCGCCAATATTCCGTTTAAAACCGGAATAGTCCTGGGATGAAACTGCTCACTTAGAGGATGGATACCCTCGGTCACATCAGCGCGATTAGACATTGAACATTTTACATTTAAAACAGCTTATTATGTAGGTAACGTAGCCAATGTGTCCGATGCTTTCACTTGATGCAAACGTTTGTTTTTGTGATTAAAATACATCAAATATTACCAAAACATCTGTCTTCCTGTGTGCCGAAATTTGTTTATGTAGCCGTGACAACAAAACGCGTGCGCGCATGCCTGTGATGCTCCGTGCGCACCGCGCGCCAACCCCATAGACTGTGGCCAACCCGCAAGCCTTGCACTTCTAAAAATCTGAGGAGCCACTCGTGTTGCTACCATAGATATACTTAATAAATAATATACTTAATTACATAATATACTTTATTATGTACATCTATGGTTGCTACTACTCTCCGGCGCCGCCATCTTTATTTTGAGTCTGACAAATCGACGCGCATATTTTGCGTCAACGTATTTTTTGCGTTGTCCCAGCCCTATTTCTAACACACACTCACAGTGTTTGGCTGAACTTGTGGCTGTAAGAGTGTTTTTTACTGCCATCTCCGGCATGTTTATATGTACAAGCTTATTTCGTCCATTAGATGGAAAGATCTGAAAAGCCCATATATTTACCCGCCCATAGACCCTCTCCTGGAAGAAATCAGGTCAGAAGTGGTTGAAAGTGGACAAAAGAGACAGATTAAAACACCAGGTTTAAACAGGAATGTCTCTTCCTTGTCTTCTTATGATCCGATCGACTAAAACCCACATTAATACCAGGTGTGAACACGGCCAAACTGAGACAGTAACACATTTGGTTGACTGTAACACAACTCACAAGTTGTCTGATGTTAACTAGTCTGTTACACATGTGATTATGTATGCTGGCTTTCCATTAATCCTGATGTACTTTGCTCCATGTCTCAGGGTAAGACTGTGGTCCAGGCTGAGATTGACGCTGCTGCAGAACTCATCGACTTCTTCAGGTTCAATGCCAAACATGCGATCGAGCTGGAGCACCAGCAGCCATTGGACAGCGATGGAAGTACCAACACCATGCTGTACCGTGGATTGGAGGTGAGTTCCCTACTGTGGCGTTTCCTAAATAATCAGATAATTACATACCAGGTTTATTTGCGCAAGCTATGATTGGGTATTGACTTGAATTTTGCTTGCTTTAGGGATTTGTAGCTGCTGTTGCGCCATTCAACTTCACAGCGATTGGTGGAAACCTTGCCGGCACCCCTGCGATCATGGTTAGATGTCAAGACATCTTTATTTATGAAGCGCTTTATACGATACTGATTGTTTCAAAGCAGCTTCAGAGTAAGAAACAGCAAATAAATAGTGTTATTGTTGCAAAATTCTTTGACTATGAAATTAATTTCAGCTGTAAAGCAGCTCTAAAAAAACAATAGTGTCATTAATCTGCTCAGTGTTGATTCAGTTCAGTTTAATAACAGAGAAAAGTTCCTCAATTATTAAACAAATTCAGTTCTGCTATAAGCAGCTCTGCAGAAGGCAATGCTGTCATTATCCAGTTTTGATCTCATTCAGTGGTGTCAGTGCCATCAAATTGATAATTTTATTGAATATGAATCATCTTTTAAACATTGCATGTCATTGCAAATTGATTTTAATATAGGTACTGACACAAGTGTTTTTTTGTTCATTTCTAACACTGACTTCGTCACAAATATGCATTCAGGGTAACGTGGTGTTGTGGAAACCCAGTGACACGGCCATGTCCGCCAGCTACGCCGTCTATAAGATCATGAGAGAGTCTGGATTGCCACCCAATATCATCCAGTTTGTCCCAGCTGACGGTCCAGTGTTTGGAGACGCCATCACATCCTCTAAGCACCTGGCTGGCATTAACTTCACTGGCAGCGTCCCGTACGTCTCTTTCTTTCTGTCCTTGTTGACTAGTTGGTTATACAGTATGATTGCGTTACTCTTATCTTTAGTATAACATTCTGTCTGGGTTAAAGTTTGCCAGACTGTGCGTTCTTGCAGTGTAAAGGGAAAGTTTAAACCCCTTGGATGTTTTGCATGGTTGAAACCTAAAATCTGTTCAAAAGTTTGTTTAGTACAATTTTTCATGTTTTTATGCTCATCAAAGCTGCATTTATTTCATCGGAAATATAGTACAAATTGTGAAATATTTATTACGATTTAAAATAACTGTTTTCTATGTGTATATATATATATATATATATATATATATATATATATAGTAAAGTGTAATTAATTCCTGTGATCAAAGCTGCATTTATCATCATTACTCCAGTCTTTAGTGTCACATGATCCTTCACAAATCATTCTCATATGATTATTTAATGCTTAAGAAACATTTATGAATATTATCAATATTGAAAACCGTTGTATTTTTGTGAAAACCATGCATTTTTCAGGATTCTTTGAAAAATAGAAAGTTATCAAGATATTTTGCAACATTATAAATATGTTTTTGACCTACTTAATACATCCTTGCTGAATAACATTAATATGTTTACTTTTGAACAGTTGATTGATAACTAGACGACACAAATATGACTTGCTATAAAAAACCCTTAAGATGTATATGATTTTTCCAGATGTAGACCAAGCCTAGTTAAAAATGATTTTTATGTTACTCCAATCTGACTTTCCTGTATCCCACTCCAGAACCTTTAAACGGTTGTGGAAGCAGGTCGCCCAGAATCTGGATATCTACAGGAATTTCCCTCGTGTCGCTGGAGGTTTGTGTTTTCCGTTGCATTTAGAATTAAATTCTAATTATGTGTAAGATTTAAAAATCCCCAAAAATCATACCTTTTTTTCATGTATGCTTTAGAATGCGGTGGCAAGAACTTCCACTTTGTGCACAAGTCTGCTGACGTTCACAGCGTTGTGACCGGCACCATACGCTCGGCATTTGAGTACGGAGGACAGAAGTGTTCAGCCTGCTCCAGGATGTACGTACCAGACTCACTGTGGCCTCAGATCAAACAGGGACTCCTGGATGTGCACAAAAAGATCAAATTAGGAGACGTAAGTAGAAGAGTTTGAGATGCTTAAATACTGGCTGCCTTTGAAATTTCAGCAGATCGGGGTTGAATGTTTTTATGGCTGCTCACTAAAGTCCAAAAGTGTTCATGTGACATTTTTCTGTGGTTTCACTTCACAGCCAGTCGAAGATTTCAGCACATTCTTCTCAGCAGTTATCGATGAGAAGGTAAAAACCAGCTACCTATTTAACCAACAACAAAGACAAAAAATGTTTGACGTTTTCTGGTCAAAGTGTTAAACACAATGTCTTTCTTTCCTAAGTCCTTCTCCAGGATCAAGGGATGGCTTGATCATGCCAAATCCTCTCCACATCTAAAGATAGTCGCTGGAGGAAACTGTGATGATAAAAAAGGATATTTTGTGGAACCCACCATCATTGAAACCACGGACCCACAGGCGAAAATCATGAATGAGGTATAAAAATGGTTGCATGCAGGAGTGTTTTTCAGCTACGGCTCAATGGCTCAGACCTTTGTTTGGTTTTTGAGTAGGACTGATCTCACACATACACACACAGGCTCAGGACGGTGAATGGGTGGACTTTGATTTGTTTAGATAAAGCGATCCCTTCCATTTAACGCTTCTCTTCACAAGTGGATGGTCTCAGCTGATCCAGTGACCACCCACAGTCACCCGGATCTAGATATTAAGAGCATCCAATTATATCACCTATTTGCTTTAATTGATTACTTAACATTATACAAGTTATGATTTAAAGGAATATTACGGATTTAGTGTTATTTGCTATATCAGTGTCAGTGTTTCTGAACTCCCTGAAACGCCTCCATTAGTCTTGAGTTTTCTTTCGTGTAAGAATATTATATTCCTCATTTAAATAACTCCTGCCCAGTCGCAGACACAAAATAAAGGGGGTGGAGCCTGGTTAAGTTGGTTAGTAGCATGTTGAAACTCACAGTTATGGCAAAGGGCGGGACATTTCCCAAACACAGGAAGCGCTTGACCAATCACAGCACAATGATCCAGATGACAAATCAGAAGGAGAGGCTTCATAGAGATAGGAACTAAACAGAGCGTTGCTGACAGACTGGGAAAAGATGAGCTGCAACAATGGAGAATATGGGAAATAATGTGTTTTTGAACATTTAAGCATGAAAACCTATTCTAGTAGAGCCCAAAAACAACATCAAGACCTTAAAAAGGGCGTAATAGGTCCTCTTTAATTGACTGGTAATGTTTTTAAAATGTTTGAAAAGTGAAATAAGTCAAACATATCTAGATAAAACATCTCATATTTATTCTTTGCTTTTTCAGGAGATCTTCGGGCCTGTCCTGGCAGTTTACGTTTACCCTGAATCTGACTATAAGAAGGTCCTGCACTTAATAGACAACACTTCTCCATATGCCCTGACAGGAGCCGTCTTTGCCCAAGACAAGTGAGTACAGCACCCTGTCATTAGATTGCATTATTATGCAAATTATATCCATTACGCAACCCAGATCAGCTTTTCAACAACAACAAAAAAAAAACTTTTGGAGGATGTCCAGACACTTGTATCTCTTGTATATCTTTAACATACATTTATAATCCAACTGCTTGTTTTAGGGCTGTTATTGATGAGGCAGGAAAGGTCTTAAGAAACGCAGCTGGAAACTATTACATCAATGACAAATCTACAGGATCCATCGTGGCCCAGCAGCCATTTGGGGGCGCCAGAGCATCAGGTAAAACCAAACCAAGGAATGATCCTGATTTAATCAAGTTCAGCTCTTGAGACCGAATCAGTGGAACAATCGATTTGACAGCACTATCCACTTATTCCAAGTAAAATTAGTAACTTTTCCACAATACATACAATGATACCAGAAAGGAATTACACCAGTATTGCTTAACTAGAAAACTAGTTCTAACTCAGATAAACAGGTTTTTGTTGAATAATTAAAGCGTTTTAACAATATTAACTTTGCATCTCATGCTTGTTGTCTATGTTTTCAGGCACCAACGACAAGCCCGGTGGCCCACACTACGTCCTCCGATGGACGTCCCCACAGGTGGTCAAGCAGACCTACGTGCCGCTTACAGAATGGAAGTATCCCTACATGGGCTAAGAGATCATGACCATACAGCCCTAAACCCTGAATCCCTCCATCAAGACTCGTAAAGCAATCAAACCCCTTCATAATCGTCCCATCGTGCTGAAAAACAGTCAAGAGGGCCGTTAGACTGTTAGAACAAAACAAACGCCCTCTGCTGGTGCAGCCTTCATCGTGCAAACCTCCGGGAAACCAGCTGGTGTGAATGTACTCAAGGACTCAAGATTTCTGCTGCCTCTGCACTGCATTGTTAATACGAAGATACTCAATTCAAACAAACCTGGGAAATGCACTGAAACGTCTTCACTTTAATCATTTCACTGTGTGATTTATCTTTCAAAATTAACTATATCCAGAGAGATCTGTCGTTTTATAATTGTCGAATAAGTGGAAGGAAACACAGTTTTCATGTCATTTGTTCTGTTACATTCATACGGAAGCGATCTAACGTTTGAAATTTAAATTATTAGAATTCTGTTCTGTTCTAATTTAAATCTGTAGCATTCTAATATCATTTACATGTAAATATCTGAGATCTTACTGTGCCTCAATAAACACATGGTGTGGATGGTGGATTTATTTGTGATTTTACACCTGTAGAATAAGACGTTCAGGGCCTTAAAGGTATAGTTCACCCAAAAATGAAAATTAGCCAATGATTTACTCACCCTCAAGTCATCCCAGGGGTATATGACGTTCTTCTTTCAGACGAACACAATCAGTTATATTAATAAATGTCCTGGCTAATCCAAGCTTTATAATGGCAGCCCAAAATTTGAAGGCCAAAAACTACATCCATCCATTATAAACAATCCAAACAGCTCTTGATGGTAATAAAGGTCTTCTGAAGCAAATCGATGGGTTTGTGTAAGAAGAAAATATCCACATTAGGTAAAATATCACACTTCCACTAGACCGCCTTCCGTATTCAACTTATGAAAAAAGTGTAACGCCTCTCGCAGTTCAAAACACTTGTGCTATGTTCAAAGTCATAGTCAAACCAGTTATGCTTTAGTCGTAAGATGAATAACAGATATTTTACTTTATAAAGTTTTAAATTTGGATATTTTTTCTTACACAAACACATCGATTCGCTTCAGAAGGCCTTTATTAACCCCCAGAGCCGTGTGGAGCACTTTTATAATGGATGGAGGCACTTTTTGGGGCTTCAAATTTCGGGTGGCAATTATTAAGCTTGGATTAGCCAGGATATTTATTAATATAACACAGATTGTATTCGTCTGAAAGAAGAAAGTCATATACACCTAGGGTGGCTTGAGGGTGAGTAAATCATGGGGTAATTTTCATTTTTTGTTATGTGTTATGCAAAAATGTGATTTAAAGGTGCCAAATGGCCATTGTTATTTTAGTAATATTATTCTATTATACTTCTTATTAATATTGTGCATATTGTAGGTATGCTTAACCTGGTTTCCTACACACTTCTTCACACCTCATGCTTTGTGACCTGAAGTGCACAATAAGCAAAAGAACTGATGAAATGATTCATCGAGTTACTCTTATAACAGTTGTTTGTGCCTCTGCTTTTCTTTATTTGTGTTAGAATCAACTACCAAGCAAACCGAGCGTTTTATTTGCGTTCGGTCACCTCTGGTTCCTGGCTCCCACAGTAACACATTCTCACATCAAAGTAGTGTGGCACACTTCAGACAGACGCTTCATGGAGATATGGCTGTGGAGGCACACAGTAAACTCAAGAGGGCATGAGAACGAAGTCTCTTTCCTCTCTCAGCTGCCAGTTACTCTTTACAGTACACACTTTATGACCAGAAAAAGCACCCAAGTGTGAAAAATTATGTCACTCTAGACTAGAGAATGAAGCATACCAGATTCCACATTACATTAAATGATGTATACATAAAAGATGATGTTTTATGACCGTTTTTTTTTTTTGGTTCTGGTCACATATATTTTAAATATATGCATTTTGCTCCACAGGACTCATGACATTATGTTGTCAGTGAAGTTTTAAGCATATTCAATAGGAGTATGCTAAATTAAATGCATTTAGTATTAATTAATAATTGCACTTAAGTGTGCCTGAGAACCATGTAAGACAGAAAATATTAATATTAATACAAAATATTAATAAGCAGTATAATAATATAATATTACTAAAATAACACTGGCTGTTTGGCACCTTTAAATCACATTTTTGCCTGGTATTGTAGTCTGTTTGGAAGTCTTGAAATACACTATAGAAATACTGGGTTGTTTGGGTCAAATTTGGACAAACAGCCATTGGGTTTAATTTTTTTATTTAAAAATCACACATTTTTTTATTTTACAAACCAATTTTGGTTTTGTCTATAAGTGACCCAAACATTGGTTGAAATAACCCTGGATTTTTTTTAAGATTGCATCTGGTTAAAATAAAAACATGTTCAAGTTATGAACTTGTTTTGGGGGAAATAATAATAATGAAAAAATACATAACCCGAAATATGTGTAATTTTACTTTATTTTTCTATCGATCTCAACATGAGACAATTTTACACACCCCATCAATATGACAGATTAAACACCTCCAAAGGTTACAAATCTCCTTAGAAAGATGATTTCAGCAGAAACATACAGAGGTGACAGAGGCCTCTTTTTTACAATATGTAAAGTAAGTTAATCTCCACACAGGTGAAGTAAAGTAAATGAATAGATTAACGTGCTCTTGTTTTCAGGCATGGGGTAGACTGGTACATTCTCTGCGTCAGGACAGCTGCTGCCTACCTCAACATTTGATCTAAACAATATGTTTTACTTGGATAGAGAAAACAGTCCATTCTCTATGTTTTCTTCGATGCGTCTCCATAAGGATGCTGTTCACCAGGGTCTCCAGAGCTCTCCGCTGTTCTTTGACATGATCTGACAGCTTTCTTTGGGTTGCTGGGTTTTGTCAAAGGGTCCCATTAAAACTGGTTTGCTGGTCTGTTGCTCCGACAGGAATCTCGCAGTCTCCTCCATGCACCGGGAGAACCCGTCCGCGTAGCTCTGCGCATGCGCGTCTGCGGTTGGGGACGCTGTCAGTGGCCATGTGTTGCTCTTCAGGTAAATGACAGCCATCTCCAGGACATCAGCCTTCTCTAGTTTAGAACAGGGCTGGCTGGCTTTAATCTCGGTTTTTAGAAGAACTTTCAGCTGTTCAATGCATCTGTTGATACGGTCTCTGCGCATCTTCTCCACCACTGGTTTCCTCAACTGGAGAGAAAAAAGTTCAAAGTTAGTTTAGACCACTAATCATAAGTAAATACTGTTGTAAAACCTTTTGGAATGGAAATTAATTCCTAAAAAAATACTTACTTTAGTTTTATCACGTGCAGTCACTTTGCAAACAGTTGGAGCCATTCTTGCTGCAGTTTGTGTGCTGTCTGTCACTTGGTCGTGTGTGTGTGTTTCTTCTGGTAAACAGGCCCGTTATATACACACACGCCTCTTCTGACCTGCGCGTGTGGTTTGTTTCCCACACTTTTGAGCCAATCAGAACGCGGCTGAAGGTTCAATAGGAAAAGTTTAAATTAGCCTGATCCTCCTTTGGTAGAAAACAATAGAGATGCGCGGCCGCGCTCAAACAGCTGGAGTGTGTGTGTGTGTGTGTGTGTTTGTGCACGCTGTAAATGGGAAGCGTGGAATCGCGGGAGTGCACGGGCCTTTGACAGCGTGCTAGGCTGTTCCGGCGGGAAAGCTGGTAATCAATGCAGTGAATAGAGATTATGAGAACTTTCAAACGCTTCCCGCTCAAAATCTCCTTTAGAAAAGATTCTGAACAATTATTTGAAAACCTAACAATGAGTAGATGTTTAGCCCTTAATTAACACACGCACACACCTATATATTGCTTTGTTACACACACACACACACACGCACACGTCCCTGTGTGTGTGTGTGTGTGTGTGTGTGTGTGTGTGTGTGTGTGTGTGTGTGTGTGTGTGTGTGTGTGTGTGTAACAAAGCAATAACCTTTAGTTATATAGGCTAGTGTTGTGTATGTAAACTATGTTTTGTTATTTTGTACTTTTATTATGTGTGTGTGTGTGTGTGTGTGTGTGTATATATCAAATATATATATCTTAACTGTAATTGTTTTAAATGGGATCCTAATACACAAATGGTAGGTAATGACAAAGCAAAACAATAACAACAAACACACCACTACAAAGTTAACACATATAAATTGTTGCCTAGCATCATTAAATATAATAATAGATATATCATCAAAAGCAATTACAACAAGGTTCTAAAACAACTAAACAAACCATTTTTAAACATAAAATGAAGTCAAAGATCGTACTTAAAGGTAATGATTCAATCTGCAGGAGCCTCGGAGTAGATGTGTGCCATCATACACATTGCATATCTTAAATAGAATGCTTGATACACATTTATTTACATACAGTTACATACATAAAATATATGTTTTGTTATTTTGTTTATCTTAATGCATGCTATAGGCTACATGCTTTGTTACATACATATTTTTATTGTGCACGTGTGTGTGATCAAGTACCAATTGGATGCAATAGATGACTGGTGAAGTGCTCCAGGATTAGTTTATATATATATACACATATATATATATATATATATATATATATATATATATATATATATATATATATATATATATATATATATATATATATATATGAACTGGAGCACTTCACCAGTCATGCGTCTCACGGGTATATTTGTGTCAATAGCCAACAATACATTGTATGGGTCAAAATTATCGAATTTTCTTTTATGCCAAAAATCATTAGGATATTACACACACACACACACACACTGCAAACCGTGAAAAAGATAAGCCCTGCATCTCATTTAGCAATCTGCCCTAAGTAGTATTGAAAATTACTAATTTCACAATGTCACATACTATTTAGTAAGTAAAGATCATGTTCCATGAAGATATTTTGTACAAGATAAAAATATTAGTACACTGTAAACAATTATTTAGAAAAAAATGTTCCCTGGTTGCCTTAAAATTTTGCGTTCATTGAAATTAAAATTTTGAGTTAATACAATGAACATTTTTTGAGATTCGACAACCTTTATTAAAATATTATTAAGATTTTGTAAGCATATTGGGTAATTGTGTGTGTTTTATTTCTGATGACGCAGTGAAACATGCCAAATAGTGCTGTTTTTATGATTTATCCATTTTTTTATGTGGTTCAGATACAATAATATTTTGAGTTTCTATTTATTAAACAAATTTCCTTCATTGTATCAACTCAAATTTTTAATTTCAATAAAAACTCAAAATTTTAAGGCAACCAGGTTACTTACTTTTTTAAGTTAAACCAACAAAAACCAACATATATATATATATATATATATATATATATATATATATATATATATATATATATATATATATATATATATATATATACAATGACCAAATGTTTATCCATTCATAATATGTTTTTGCTTTAGTCTGTTGTGTTTTTGTTTTATGCTTGACACTGTACATATTGCAGGTGCATTAATATCGGCTATGCATATTTGTTATTTATTTTATGGCACATCTGTTCTGTAGTCGCCTTATTTAAGATCAAGTGTTTTGGGACAGTTAAGTGGGTGAATTATTCTGTTAATCATTCCTCCATATATCCGCAGGGGGGCTGGTTGCCTCATTGAGAGCCGTTACTAATGCGGTGGGGAGTGCGGCACACTTCTATTGGGCCCCATTGAAGAGCTGCTGTGGGAAAGTTGGGACAACACAGGCTCCAGGATTAGACTTTGAAGAGCTCAAAAGCGCAGCTGGCTCCTGTGCGCGGGAAAGTGTGGTCAGTAAAGCCCAGCGCTGACAGGCGTTTTGTCCAGCTTTTCACATGCAAGGTTCATGCTCAGTTCACTTGGCTCACTTAAGAAGTTGTAAATTACTTCGGGTAACTATAATGTTGTTTTATACCAATTAGTTGGGGATGCAATCTGTTGACGTACTGCACACGGATAGCAATTCATTCATCAATGAACAGGTGAATTATGAATCTGAATTCATAATAATAATAAATATTGAGTTATATAGTAGAATATTATTCTTTATTCTGATCTGTGAACAAGTGCATCTGTTGTTCTGTGTCTATCAGGAGGTGCTGTGGTTTAGTTAACCCCAAATTCCATTCCCACACCAATTCCCATCTCCCGCCAAAATTGACTGGTAAAGCCACAATACATTCCATCCCACTCAGCAAAAGGGTCTTTGAATGTGGGCGCCCCCTTGTCCGACACTCTCCTCATTCTCACACACACACACACAGCGAGGGAAGCAGATGCTCAGCGCTGTGTGCCCAGTGTGAAGTGTCCCTCTCTTCATAAAAACGGGGACCTGGGAAGCCCCTGACCTCCCCTCGCCGGAGAGGAATTCGGGTCGTGATGTGAGAGAAGCTCAATGGCATTCCAGCATCACATGCTCTGGCATTCACAGCACAGACGCATGAAAAGATGCAGTTCGAGCGGGAAACTGTGACATTGTCCGATACCCTCTGCCCCACTGAAACCCCTCAAGCCTTGCCAGGGTGTTTGAGGTCATTAAAACGAAACAAAAAAAGGTGAAAAAAGAAAAGCGGTTCTTTTTTTCAATACCGTAGAACAACTGTTGAATTGTGAATTCTCCTTTGGCACAGTAAGACACTACAAATAATTATTTTCAATATTATATATATATATATATATATATATATATATATATATATATATA